>NW_027365740.1:0-95889 GCF_046119375.1 Phyllobates terribilis | reverse complement strand
AAAAAGCTAAAAATTTCAGAATTGCACCTTGCAATGTGGAGATATTACTGTTTGTGCATTTACAATATTCATTGATTTTTGCCATTGAAAAACATGTTTTTCATATACCAGAAATGTTTGAAGCTACTGACTGAATGAAAGGAGCTGGCATCTCACTCTCTTTGAATCTTCTTTATCATGCTAGGATTAGCAGGAAAAAGCTAAAAATTTCAGAATTGCACCGTGCAATGTGGAGATATTACTGTTTGTGCATTTACAATATTCATTGATTTTTGCCATTGAAAAACGTCCAGAAATGTTTGAAGCTACTGACTGAATGAAAGGAGCTGGCATCTCACTCTCTTTGAATCTTCTTTATCATGCTAGGATTAGCAGGAAAAAGCAAAAAATTTCAGAATTGCACCGTGCAATGTGGAGATATTACTGTTTGTGCATTTACAATATTCATTGATTTTTGCCATTGAAAAACATGTTTTTCATATACCAGAAATGTTTGAAGCTACTGACTGAATGAAAGGAGCTGGCATCTCACTCTCTTTGAATCTTCTTTATCATGCTAGGATTAACAGGAAAAAGCAAAAAAATTCAGAATTGCACCGTGCAATGTGGAGATATTACTGTTTGTGCATTTACAATATTCATTGATTTTTGCCATTGAAAAACATGTTTTTCATATACCAGAAATGTTTGAAGCTACTGACTGAATGAAAGGAGCTGGCATCTCACTCTCTTTGAATCTTCTTTATCATGCTAGGATTAGCAGGAAAAAGCAAAAAATTTCAGAATTGCACCGTGCAATGTGGAGATATTACTGTTTGTGCATTTACAATATTCATTGATTTTTGCCATTGAAAAACATGTTTTTCATATACCAGAAATGTTTGAAGCTACTGACTGAATGAAAGGAGCTGGCATCTCACTCTCTTTGAATCTTCTTTATCATGCTAGGATTAGCAGGAAAAAGCTAAAAATTTCAGAATTGCACCTTGCAATGTGGAGATATTACTGTTTGTGCATTTACAATATTCATTGATTTTTGCCATTGAAAAACATGTTTTTCATATACCAGAAATGTTTGAAGCTACTGACTGAATGAAAGGAGCTGGCATCTCACTCTCTTTGAATCTTCTTTATCATGCTAGGATTAGCAGGAAAAAGCTAAAAATTTCAGAATTGCACCTTGCAATGTGGAGATATTACTGTTTGTGCATTTACAATATTCATTGATTTTTGCCATTGAAGAACGTCCAGAAATGTTTGAAGCTACTGACTGAATGAAAGGAGCTGGCATCTCACTCTCTTTGAATCTTCTTTATCATGCTAGGATTAGCAGGAAAAAGCTAAAAATTTCAGAATTGCACCGTGCAATGTGGAGATATTACTGTTTGTGCATTTACAATATTCATTGATTTTTGCCATTGAAAAACGTCCAGAAATGTTTGAAGCTACTGACTGAATGAAAGGAGCTGGCATCTCACTCTCTTTGAATCTTCTTTATCATGCTAGGATTAGCAGGAAAAAGCAAAAAATTTCAGAATTGCACCGTGCAATGTGGAGATATTACTGTTTGTGCATTTACAATATTCATTGATTTTTGCCATTGAAAAACATGTTTTTCATATACCAGAAATGTTTGAAGCTACTGACTGAATGAAAGGAGCTGGCATCTCACTCTCTTTGAATCTTCTTTATCATGCTAGGATTAGCAGGAAAAAGCAAAAAATTTCAGAATTGCACCGTGCAATGTGGAGATATTACTGTTTGTGCATTTACAATATTCATTGATTTTTGCCATTGAAAAACATGTTTTTCATATACCAGAAATGTTTGAAGCTACTGACTGAATGAAAGGAGCTGGCATCTCACTCTCTTTGAATCTTCTTTATCATGCTAGGATTAACAGGAAAAAGCTAAAAATTTCAGAATTGCACCGTGCAATGTGGAGATATTACTGTTTGTGCATTTACAATATTCATTGATTTTTGCCATTGAAAAACATGTTTTTCATATACCAGAAATGTTTGAAGCTACTGACTGAATGAAAGGAGCTGGCATCTCACTCTCTTTGAATCTTCTTTATCATGCTAGGATTAGCAGGAAAAAGCAAAAAATTTCAGAATTGCACCGTGCAATGTGGAGATATTACTGTTTGTGCATTTACAATATTCATTGATTTTTGCCATTGAAAAACATGTTTTTCATATACCAGAAATGTTTGAAGCTACTGACTGAATGAAAGGAGCTGGCATCTCACTCTCTTTGAATCTTCTTTATCATGCTAGGATTAGCAGGAAAAAGCAAAAAATTTCAGAATTGCACCGTGCAATGTGGAGATATTACTGTTTGTGCATTTACAATATTCATTGATTTTTGCCATTGAAAAACATGTTTTTCATATACCAGAAATGTTTGAAGCTACTGACTGAATGAAAGGAGCTGGCATCTCACTCTCTTTGAATCTTCTTTATCATGCTAGGATTAACAGGAAAAAGCTAAAAATTTCAGAATTGCACCGTGCAATGTGGAGATATTACTGTTTGTGCATTTACAATATTCATTGATTTTTGCCATTGAAAAACATGTTTTTCATATACCAGAAATGTTTGAAGCTACTGACTGAATGAAAGGAGCTGGCATCTCACTCTCTTTGAATCTTCTTTATCATGCTAGGATTAACAGGAAAAAGCTAAAAATTTCAGAATTGCACCGTGCAATGTGGAGATATTACTGTTTGTGCATTTACAATATTCATTGATTTTTGCCATTGAAAAACATGTTTTTCATATACCAGAAATGTTTGAAGCTACTGACTGAATGAAAGGAGCTGGCATCTCACTCTCTTTGAATCTTCTTTATCATGCTAGGATTAGCAGGAAAAAGCAAAAAATTTCAAAATTGCACCTTGCAATGTGGAGATATTACTGTTTGTGCATTTACAATATTCATTGATTTTTGCCATTGAAAAACGTCCAGAAATGTTTGAAGCTACTGACTGAATGAAAGGAGCTGGCATCTCACTCTCTTTGAATCTTCTTTATCATGCTAGGATTAGCAGGAAAAAGCTAAAAATTTCAGAATTGCACCGTGCAATGTGGAGATATTACTGTTTGTGCATTTACAATATTCATTGATTTTTGCCATTGAAAAACGTCCAGAAATGTTTGAAGCTACTGACTGAATGAAAGGAGCTGGCATCTCACTCTCTTTGAATCTTCTTTATCATGCTAGGATTAGCAGGAAAAAGCAAAAAATTTCAGAATTGCACCGTGCAATGTGGAGATATTACTGTTTGTGCATTTACAATATTCATTGATTTTTGCCATTGAAAAACATGTTTTTCATATACCAGAAATGTTTGAAGCTACTGACTGAATGAAAGGAGCTGGCATCTCACTCTCTTTGAATCTTCTTTATCATGCTAGGATTAACAGGAAAAAGCAAAAAATTTCAGAATTGCACCGTGCAATGTGGAGATATTACTGTTTGTGCATTTACAATATTCATTGATTTTTGCCATTGAAAAACATGTTTTTCATATACCAGAAATGTTTGAAGCTACTGACTGAATGAAAGGAGCTGGCATCTCACTCTCTTTGAATCTTCTTTATCATGCTAGGATTAACAGGAAAAAGCAAAAAATTTCAGAATTGCACCTTGCAATGTGGAGATATTACGGTTTGTGCATTTACAATATTCATTGATTTTTGCCATTGAAAAACATGTTTTTCATATACCAGAAATGTTTGAAGCTACTGACTGAATGAAAGGAGCTGGCATCTCACTCTCTTTGAATCTTCTTTATCATGCTAGGATTAACAGGAAAAAGCTAAAAATTTCAGAATTGCACCGTGCAATGTGGAGATATTACTGTTTGTGCATTTACAATATTCATTGATTTTTGCCATTGAAAAACATGTTTTTCATATACCAGAAATGTTTGAAGCTACTGACTGAATGAAAGGAGCTGGCATCTCACTCTCTTTGAATCTTCTTTATCATGCTAGGATTAGCAGGAAAAAGCAAAAAATTTCAGAATTGCACCTTGCAATGTGGAGATATTACTGTTTGTGCATTTACAATATTCATTGATTTTTGCCATTGAAAAACATGTTTTTCATATACCAGAAATGTTTGAAGCTACTGACTGAATGAAAGGAGCTGGCATCTCACTCTCTTTGAATCTTCTTTATCATGCTAGGATTAACAGGAAAAAGCAAAAAATTTCAGAATTGCACCGTGCAATGTGGAGATATTACTGTTTGTGCATTTACAATATTCATTGATTTTTGCCATTGAAAAACATGTTATTCATATACCAGAAATGTTTGAAGCTACTGACTGAATGAAAGGAGCTGGCATCTCACTCTCTTTGAATCTTCTTTATCATGCTAGGATTAGCAGGAAAAAGCAAAAAATTTCAGAATTGCACCGTGCAATGTGGAGATATTACTGTTTGTGCATTTACAATATTCATTGATTTTTGCCATTGAAAAACATGTTTTTCATATACCAGAAATGTTTGAAGCTACTGACTGAATGAAAGGAGCTGGCATCTCACTCTCTTTGAATCTTCTTTATCATGCTAGGATTAGCAGGAAAAAGCTAAAAATTTCAGAATTGCACCTTGCAATGTGGAGATATTACTGTTTGTGCATTTACAATATTCATTGATTTTTGCCATTGAAAAACATGTTTTTCATATACCAGAAATGTTTGAAGCTACTGACTGAATGAAAGGAGCTGGCATCTCACTCTCTTTGAATCTTCTTTATCATGCTAGGATTAGCAGGAAAAAGCTAAAAATTTCAGAATTGCACCTTGCAATGTGGAGATATTACTGTTTGTGCATTTACAATATTCATTGATTTTTGCCATTGAAAAACGTCCAGAAATGTTTGAAGCTACTGACTGAATGAAAGGAGCTGGCATCTCACTCTCTTTGAATCTTCTTTATCATGCTAGGATTAGCAGGAAAAAGCTAAAAATTTCAGAATTGCACCGTGCAATGTGGAGATATTACTGTTTGTGCATTTACAATATTCATTGATTTTTGCCATTGAAAAACGTCCAGAAATGTTTGAAGCTACTGACTGAATGAAAGGAGCTGGCATCTCACTCTCTTTGAATCTTCTTTATCATGCTAGGATTAGCAGGAAAAAGCAAAAAATTTCAGAATTGCACCGTGCAATGTGGAGATAATACTGTTTGTGCATTTACAATATTCATTGATTTTTGCCATTGAAAAACATGTTTTTCATATACCAGAATTGTTTGAAGCTACTGACTGAATGAAAGGAGCTGGCATCTCACTCTCTTTGAATCTTCTTTATCATGCTAGGATTAGCAGGAAAAAGCAAAAAATTTCAGAATTGCACCGTGCAATGTGGAGATATTACTGTTTGTGCATTTACAATATTCATTGATTTTTGCCATTGAAAAACATGTTTTTCATATACCAGAAATGTTTGAAGCTACTGACTGAATGAAAGGAGCTGGCATCTCACTCTCTTTGAATCTTCTTTATCATGCTAGGATTAACAGGAAAAAGCAAAAAATTTCAGAATTGCACCGTGCAATGTGGAGATATTACTGTTTGTGCATTTACAATATTCATTGATTTTTGCCATTGAAAAACATGTTTTTCATATACCAGAAATGTTTGAAGCTACTGACTGAATGAAAGGAGCTGGCATCTCACTCTCTTTGAATCTTCTTTATCATGCTAGGATTAACAGGAAAAAGCAAAAAATTTCAGAATTGCACCTTGCAATGTGGAGATATTACTGTTTGTGCATTTACAATATTCATTGATTTTTGCCATTGAAAAACATGTTTTTCATATACCAGAAATGTTTGAAGCTACTGACTGAATGAAAGGAGCTGGCATCTCACTCTCTTTGAATCTTCTTTATCATGCTAGGATTAACAGGAAAAAGCTAAAAATTTCAGAATTGCACCGTGCAATGTGGAGATATTACTGTTTGTGCATTTACAATATTCATTGATTTTTGCCTTTGAAAAACATGTTTTTCATATACCAGAAATGTTTGAAGCTACTGACTGAATGAAAGGAGCTGGCATCTCACTCTCTTTGAATCTTCTTTATCATGCTAGGATTAGCAGGAAAAAGCAAAAAATTTCAGAATTGCACCTTGCAATGTGGAGATATTACTGTTTGTGCATTTACAATATTCATTGATTTTTGCCATTGAAAAACATGTTTTTCATATACCAGAAATGTTTGAAGCTACTGACTGAATGAAAGGAGCTGGCATCTCACTCTCTTTGAATCTTCTTTATCATGCTAGGATTAGCAGGAAAAAGCTAAAAATTTCAGAATTGCACCTTGCAATGTGGAGATATTACTGTTTGTGCATTTACAATATTCATTGATTTTTGCCATTGAAAAACATGTTTTTCATATACCAGAAATGTTTGAAGCTACTGACTGAATGAAAGGAGCTGGCATCTCACTCTCTTTGAATCTTCTTTATCATGCTAGGATTAGCAGGAAAAAGCTAAAAATTTCAGAATTGCACCGTGCAATGTGGAGATATTACTGTTTGTGCATTTACAATATTCATTGATTTTTGCCATTGAAAAACGTCCAGAAATGTTTGAAGCTACTGACTGAATGAAAGGAGCTGGCATCTCACTCTCTTTGAATCTTCTTTATCATGCTAGGATTAACAGGAAAAAGCTAAAAATTTCAGAATTGCACCGTGCAATGTGGAGATATTACTGTTTGTGCATTTACAATATTCATTGATTTTTGCCATTGAAAAACATGTTTTTCATATACCAGAAATGTTTGAAGCTACTGACTGAATGAAAGGAGCTGGCATCTCACTCTCTTTGAATCTTCTTTATCATGCTAGGATTAACAGGAAAAAGCTAAAAATTTCAGAATTGCACCTTGCAATGTGGAGATATTACTGTTTGTGCATTTACAATTTTCATTGATTTTTGCCATTGAAAAACATGTTTTTCATATACCAGAAATGTTTGAAGCTACTGACTGAATGAAAGGAGCTGGCATCTCACTCTCTTTGAATCTTCTTTATCATGTTAGGATTAACAGGAAAAAGCTAAAAATTTCAGAATTGCACCTTGCAATGTGGAGATATTACTGTTTGTGCATTTACAATATTCATTGATTTTTGCCATTGAAAAACGTCCAGAAATGTTTGAAGCTACTGACTGAATGAAAGGAGCTGGCATCTCACTCTCTTTGAATCTTCTTTATCATGCTAGGATTAACAGGAAAAAGCTAAAAATTTCAGAATTGCACCGTGCAATGTGGAGATATTACTGTTTGTGCATTTACAATATTCATTGAATTTTGCCATTGAAAAACATGTTTTTCATATACCAGAAATGTTTGAAGCTACTGACTGAATGAAAGGAGCTGGCATCTCACTCTCTTTGAATCTTCTTTATCATGCTAGGATTAGCAGGAAAAAGCTAAAAATTTCAGAATTGCACCTTGCAATGTGGAGATATTACTGTTTGTGCATTTACAATATTCATTGATTTTTGCCATTGAAAAACATGTTTTTCATATACCAGAAATGTTTGAAGCTACTGACTGAATGAAAGGAGCTGGCATCTCACTCTCTTTGAATCTTCTTTATCATGCTAGGATTAGCAGGAAAAAGCAAAAAATTTCAGAATTGCACCGTGCAATGTGGAGATATTACTGTTTGTGCATTTACAATATTCATTGATTTTTGCCATTGAAAAACATGTTTTTCATATACCAGAAATGTTTGAAGCTACTGACTGAATGAAAGGAGCTGGCATCTCACTCTCTTTGAATCTTCTTTATCATGCTAGGATTAGCAGGAAAAAGCAAAAAATTTCAGAATTGCACCTTGCAATGTGGAGATATTACTGTTTGTGCATTTACAATATTCATTGATTTTTGCCATTGAAAAACATGTTTTTCATATACCAGAAATGTTTGAAGCTACTGACTGAATGAAAGGAGCTGGCATCTCACTCTCTTTGAATCTTCTTTATCATGCTAGGATTAACAGGAAAAAGCTAAAAATTTCAGAATTGCACCTTGCAATGTGGAGATATTACTGTTTGTGCATTTACAATATTCATTGATTTTTGCCATTGAAAAACGTCCAGAAATGTTTGAAGCTACTGACTGAATGAAAGGAGCTGGCATCTCACTCTCTTTGAATCTTCTTTATCATGCTAGGATTAGCAGGAAAAAGCAAAAAATTTCAGAATTGCACCTTGCAATGTGGAGATATTACTGTTTGTGCATTTACAATATTCATTGATTTTTGCCATTGAAAAACATGTTTTTCATATACCAGAAATGTTTGAAGCTACTGACTGAATGAAAGGAGCTGGCATCTCACTCTCTTTGAATCTTCTTTATCATGCTAGGATTAACAGGAAAAAGCTAAAAATTTCAGAATTGCACCGTGCAATGTGGAGATATTACTGTTTGTGCATTTACAATATTCATTGATTTTTGCCATTGAAAAACGTCCAGAAATGTTTGAAGCTACTGACTGAATGAAAGGAGCTGGCATCTCACTCTCTTTGAATCTACTTTATCATGCTAGGATTAGCAGGAAAAAGCAAAAAATTTCAGAATTGCACCTTGCAATGTGGAGATATTACTGTTTGTGCATTTACAATATTCATTGATTTTTGCCATTGAAAAACATGTTTTTCATATACCAGAAATGTTTGAAGCTACTGACTGAATGAAAGGAGCTGGCATCTCACTCTCTTTGAATCTTCTTTATCATGCTAGGATTAACAGGAAAAAGCTAAAAATTTCAGAATTGCACCTTGCAATGTGGAGATATTACTGTTTGTGCATTTACAATATTCATTGATTTTTGCCATTGAAAAACGTCCAGAAATGTTTGAAGCTACTGACTGAATGAAAGGAGCTGGCATCTCACTCTCTTTGAATCTTCTTTATCATGCTAGGATTAACAGGAAAAAGCTGAAAATTTCAGAATTGCACCGTGCAATGTGGAGATATTACTGTTTGTGCATTTACAATATTCATTGATTTTTGCCATTGAAAAACATGTTTTTCATATACCAGAAATGTTTGAAGCTACTGACTGAATGAAAGGAGCTGGCATCTCACTCTCTTTGAATCTTCTTTATCATGCTAGGATTAGCAGGAAAAAGCAAAAAATTTCAGAATTGCACCGTGCAATGTGGAGATATTACTGTTTGTGCATTTACAATATTCATTGATTTTTGCCATTGAAAAACATGTTTTTCATATACCAGAAATGTTTGAAGCTACTGACTGAATGAAAGGAGCTGGCATCTCACTCTCTTTGAATCTTCTTTATCATGCTAGGATTAGCAGGAAAAAGCAAAAAATTTCAGAATTGCACCGTGCAATGTGGAGATATTACTGTTTGTGCATTTACAATATTCATTGATTTTTGCCATTGAAAAACATGTTTTTCATATACCAGAAATGTTTGAAGCTACTGACTGAATGAAAGGAGCTGGCATCTCACTCTCTTTGAATCTTCTTTATCATGCTAGGATTAACAGGAAAAAGCTAAAAATTTCAGAATTGCACCGTGCAATGTGGAGATATTACTGTTTGTGCATTTACAATATTCATTGATTTTTGCCATTGAAAAACATGTTTTTCATATACCAGAAATGTTTGAAGCTACTGACTGAATGAAAGGAGCTGGCATCTCACTCTCTTTGAATCTTCTTTATCATGCTAGGATTAACAGGAAAAAGCTAAAAATTTCAGAATTGCACCGTGCAATGTGGAGATATTACTGTTTGTGCATTTACAATATTCATTGATTTTTGCCATTGAAAAACATGTTTTTCATATACCAGAAATGTTTGAAGCTACTGACTGAATGAAAGGAGCTGGCATCTCACTCTCTTTGAATCTTCTTTATCATGCTAGGATTAGCAGGAAAAAGCAAAAAATTTCAGAATTGCACCTTGCAATGTGGAGATATTACTGTTTGTGCATTTACAATATTCATTGATTTTTGCCATTGAAAAACGTCCAGAAATGTTTGAAGCTACTGACTGAATGAAAGGAGCTGGCATCTCACTCTCTTTGAATCTTCTTTATCATGCTAGGATTAGCAGGAAAAAGCTAAAAATTTCAGAATTGCACCGTGCAATGTGGAGATATTACTGTTTGTGCATTTACAATATTCATTGATTTTTGCCATTGAAAAACGTCCAGAAATGTTTGAAGCTACTGACTGAATGAAAGGAGCTGGCATCTCACTCTCTTTGAATCTTCTTTATCATGCTAGGATTAGCAGGAAAAAGCAAAAAATTTCAGAATTGCACCGTGCAATGTGGAGATATTACTGTTTGTGCATTTACAATATTCATTGATTTTTGCCATTGAAAAACATGTTTTTCATATACCAGAAATGTTTGAAGCTACTGACTGAATGAAAGGAGCTGGCATCTCACTCTCTTTGAATCTTCTTTATCATGCTAGGATTAACAGGAAAAAGCAAAAAATTTCAGAATTGCACCTTGCAATGTGGAGATATTACGGTTTGTGCATTTACAATATTCATTGATTTTTGCCATTGAAAAACATGTTTTTCATATACCAGAAATGTTTGAAGCTACTGACTGAATGAAAGGAGCTGGCATCTCACTCTCTTTGAATCTTCTTTATCATGCTAGGATTAACAGGAAAAAGCTAAAAATTTCAGAATTGCACCGTGCAATGTGGAGATATTACTGTTTGTGCATTTACAATATTCATTGATTTTTGCCATTGAAAAACATGTTTTTCATATACCAGAAATGTTTGAAGCTACTGACTGAATGAAAGGAGCTGGCATCTCACTCTCTTTGAATCTTCTTTATCATGCTAGGATTAACAGGAAAAAGCTAAAAATTTCAGAATTGCACCGTGCAATGTGGAGATATTACTGTTTGTGCATTTACAATATTCATTGATTTTTGCCATTGAAAAACGTCCAGAAATGTTTGAAGCTACTGACTGAATGAAAGGAGCTGGCATCTCACTCTCTTTGAATCTTCTTTATCATGCTAGGATTAGCAGGAAAAAGCAAAAAATTTCAGAATTGCACCTTGCAATGTGGAGATATTACTGTTTGTGCATTTACAATATTCATTGATTTTTGCCATTGAAAAACATGTTTTTCATATACCAGAAATGTTTGAAGCTACTGACTGAATGAAAGGAGCTGGCATCTCACTCTCTTTGAATCTTCTTTATCATGCTAGGATTAACAGGAAAAAGCAAAAAATTTCAGAATTGCACCGTGCAATGTGGAGATATTACTGTTTGTGCATTTACAATATTCATTGATTTTTGCCATTGAAAAACATGTTTTTCATATACCAGAAATGTTTGAAGCTACTGACTGAATGAAAGGAGCTGGCATCTCACTCTCTTTGAATCTTCTTTATCATGCTAGGATTAGCAGGAAAAAGCAAAAAATTTCAGAATTGCACCGTGCAATGTGGAGATATTACTGTTTGTGCATTTACAATATTCATTGATTTTTGCCATTGAAAAACATGTTTTTCATATACCAGAAATGTTTGAAGCTACTGACTGAATGAAAGGAGCTGGCATCTCACTCTCTTTGAATCTTCTTTATCATGCTAGGATTAGCAGGAAAAAGCTAAAAATTTCAGAATTGCACCTTGCAATGTGGAGATATTACTGTTTGTGCATTTACAATATTCATTGATTTTTGCCATTGAAAAACATGTTTTTCATATACCAGAAATGTTTGAAGCTACTGACTGAATGAAAGGAGCTGGCATCTCACTCTCTTTGAATCTTCTTTATCATGCTAGGATTAGCAGGAAAAAGCTAAAAATTTCAGAATTGCACCTTGCAATGTGGAGATATTACTGTTTGTGCATTTACAATATTCATTGATTTTTGACATTGAAAAACGTCCAGAAATGTTTGAAGCTACTGACTGAATGAAAGGAGCTGGCATCTCACTCTCTTTGAATCTTCTTTATCATGCTAGGATTAGCAGGAAAAAGCTAAAAATTTCAGAATTGCACCGTGCAATGTGGAGATATTACTGTTTGTGCATTTACAATATTCATTGATTTTTGCCATTGAAAAACGTCCAGAAATGTTTGAAGCTACTGACTGAATGAAAGGAGCTGGCATCTCACTCTCTTTGAATCTTCTTTATCATGCTAGGATTAGCAGGAAAAAGCAAAAAATTTCAGAATTGCACCGTGCAATGTGGAGATAATACTGTTTGTGCATTTACAATATTCATTGATTTTTGCCATTGAAAAACATGTTTTTCATATGCCAGAAATGTTTGAAGCTACTGACTGAATGAAAGGAGCTGGCATCTCACTCTCTTTGAATCTTCTTTATCATGCTAGGATTAGCAGGAAAAAGCAAAAAATTTCAGAATTGCACCGTGCAATGTGGAGATATTACTGTTTGTGCATTTACAATATTCATTGATTTTTGCCATTGAAAAACATGTTTTTCATATACCAGAAATGTTTGAAGCTACTGACTGAATGAAAGGAGCTGGCATCTCACTCTCTTTGAATCTTCTTTATCATGCTAGGATTAACAGGAAAAAGCAAAAAATTTCAGAATTGCACCGTGCAATGTGGAGATATTACTGTTTGTGCATTTACAATATTCATTGATTTTTGCCATTGAAAAACATGTTTTTCATATACCAGAAATGTTTGAAGCTACTGACTGAATGAAAGGAGCTGGCATCTCACTCTCTTTGAATCTTCTTTATCATGCTAGGATTAACAGGAAAAAGCAAAAAATTTCAGAATTGCACCTTGCAATGTGGAGATATTACTGTTTGTGCATTTACAATATTCATTGATTTTTGCCATTGAAAAACATGTTTTTCATATACCAGAAATGTTTGAAGCTACTGACTGAATGAAAGGAGCTGGCATCTCACTCTCTTTGAATCTTCTTTATCATGCTAGGATTAACAGGAAAAAGCTAAAATTTCAGAATTGCACCGTGCAATGTGGAGATATTACTGTTTGTGCATTTACAATATTCATTGATTTTTGCCATTGAAAAACATGTTTTTCATATACCAGAAATGTTTGAAGCTACTGACTGAATGAAAGGAGCTGGCATCTCACTCTCTTTGAATCTTCTTTATCATGCTAGGATTAGCAGGAAAAAGCAAAAAATTTCAGAATTGCACCTTGCAATGTGGAGATATTACTGTTTGTGCATTTACAATATTCATTGATTTTTGCCATTGAAAAACATGTTTTTCATATACCAGAAATGTTTGAAGCTACTGACTGAATGAAAGGAGCTGGCATCTCACTCTCTTTGAATCTTCTTTATCATGCTAGGATTAGCAGGAAAAAGCTAAAAATTTCAGAATTGCACCTTGCAATGTGGAGATATTACTGTTTGTGCATTTACAATATTCATTGATTTTTGCCATTGAAAAACATGTTTTTCATATACCAGAAATGTTTGAAGCTACTGACTGAATGAAAGGAGCTGGCATCTCACTCTCTTTGAATCTTCTTTATCATGCTAGGATTAGCAGGAAAAAGCTAAAAATTTCAGAATTGCACCGTGCAATGTGGAGATATTACTGTTTGTGCATTTACAATATTCATTGATTTTTGCCATTGAAAAACGTCCAGAAATGTTTGAAGCTACTGACTGAATGAAAGGAGCTGGCATCTCACTCTCTTTGAATCTTCTTTATCATGCTAGGATTAACAGGAAAAAGCTAAAAATTTCAGAATTGCACCGTGCAATGTGGAGATATTACTGTTTGTGCATTTACAATATTCCATTGATTTTTGCCATTGAAAAACATGTTTTTCATATACCAGAAATGTTTGAAGCTACTGACTGAATGAAAGGAGCTGGCATCTCACTCTCTTTGAATCTTCTTTATCATGCTAGGATTAACAGGAAAAAGCTAAAAATTTCAGAATTGCACCTTGCAATGTGGAGATATTACTGTTTGTGCATTTACAATATTCATTGATTTTTGCCATTGAAAAACATGTTTTTCATATACCAGAAATGTTTGAAGCTACTGACTGAATGAAAGGAGCTGGCATCTCACTCTCTTTGAATCTTCTTTATCATGTTAGGATTAACAGGAAAAAGCTAAAAATTTCAGAATTGCACCTTGCAATGTGGAGATATTACTGTTTGTGCATTTACAATATTCATTGATTTTTGCCATTGAAAAACGTCCAGAAATGTTTGAAGCTACTGACTGAATGAAAGGAGCTGGCATCTCACTCTCTTTGAATCTTCTTTATCATGCTAGGATTAACAGGAAAAAGCTAAAAATTTCAGAATTGCACCGTGCAATGTGGAGATATTACTGTTTGTGCATTTACAATATTCATTGAATTTTGCCATTGAAAAACATGTTTTTCATATACCAGAAATGTTTGAAGCTACTGACTGAATGAAAGGAGCTGGCATCTCACTCTCTTTGAATCTTCTTTATCATGCTAGGATTAGCAGGAAAAAGCTAAAAATTTCAGAATTGCACCTTGCAATGTGGAGATATTACTGTTTGTGCATTTACAATATTCATTGATTTTTGCCATTGAAAAACATGTTTTTCATATACCAGAAATGTTTGAAGCTACTGACTGAATGAAAGGAGCTGGCATCTCACTCTCTTTGAATCTTCTTTATCATGCTAGGATTAGCAGGAAAAAGCAAAAAATTTCAGAATTGCACCGTGCAATGTGGAGATATTACTGTTTGTGCATTTACAATATTCATTGATTTTTGCCATTGAAAAACATGTTTTTCATATACCAGAAATGTTTGAAGCTACTGACTGAATGAAAGGAGCTGGCATCTCACTCTCTTTGAATCTTCTTTATCATGCTAGGATTAGCAGGAAAAAGCAAAAAATTTCAGAATTGCACCTTGCAATGTGGAGATATTACTGTTTGTGCATTTACAATATTCATTGATTTTTGCCATTGAAAAACATGTTTTTCATATACCAGAAATGTTTGAAGCTACTGACTGAATGAAAGGAGCTGGCATCTCACTCTCTTTGAATCTTCTTTATCATGCTAGGATTAACAGGAAAAAGCTAAAAATTTCAGAATTGCACCTTGCAATGTGGAGATATTACTGTTTGTGCATTTACAATATTCATTGATTTTTGCCATTGAAAAACGTCCAGAAATGTTTGAAGCTACTGACTGAATGAAAGGAGCTGGCATCTCACTCTCTTTGAATCTTCTTTATCATGCTAGGATTAGCAGGAAAAAGCAAAAAATTTCAGAATTGCAACTTGCAATGTGGAGATATTACTGTTTGTGCATTTACAATATTCATTGATTTTTGCCATTGAAAAACATGTTTTTCATATACCAGAAATGTTTGAAGCTACTGACTGAATGAAAGGAGCTGGCATCTCACTCTCTTTGAATCTTCTTTATCATGCTAGGATTAACAGGAAAAAGCTAAAAATTTCAGAATTGCACCGTGCAATGTGGAGATATTACTGTTTGTGCATTTACAATATTCATTGATTTTTGCCATTGAAAAACGTCCAGAAATGTTTGAAGCTACTGACTGAATGAAAGGAGCTGGCATCTCACTCTCTTTGAATCTTCTTTATCATGCTAGGATTAGCAGGAAAAAGCAAAAAATTTCAGAATTGCACCTTGCAATGTGGAGATATTACTGTTTGTGCATTTACAATATTCATTGATTTTTGCCATTGAAAAACATGTTTTTCATATACCAGAAATGTTTGAAGCTACTGACTGAATGAAAGGAGCTGGCATCTCACTCTCTTTGAATCTTCTTTATCATGCTAGGATTAACAGGAAAAAGCTAAAAATTTCAGAATTGCACCTTGCAATGTGGAGATATTACTGTTTGTGCATTTACAATATTCATTGATTTTTGCCATTAAAAAACGTCCAGAAATGTTTGAAGCTACTGACTGAATGAAAGGAGCTGGCATCTCACTCTCTTTGAATCTTCTTTATCATGCTAGGATTAGCAGGAAAAAGCAAAAAATTTCAGAATTGCACCTTGCAATGTGGAGATATTACTGTTTGTGCATTTACAATATTCATTGATTTTTGCCATTGAAAAACATGTTTTTCATATACCAGAAATGTTTGAAGCTACTGACTGAATGAAAGGAGCTGGCATCTCACTCTCTTTGAATCTTCTTTATCATGCTAGGATTAACAGGAAAAAGCTAAAAATTTCAGAATTGCACCGTGCAATGTGGAGATATTACTGTTTGTGCATTTACAATATTCATTGATTTTTGCCACTGAAAAACATGTTTTTCATATACCAGAAATGTTTGAAGCTACTGACTGAATGAAAGGAGCTGGCATCTCACTCTCTTTGAATCTTCTTTATCATGCTAGGATTAGCAGGAAAAAGCAAAAAATTTCAGAATTGCACCTTGCAATGTGGAGATATTACTGTTTGTGCATTTACAATATTCATTGATTTTTGCCATTGAAAAACATGTTTTTCATATACCAGAAATGTTTGAAGCTACTGACTGAATGAAAGGAGCTGGCATCTCACTCTCTTTGAATCTTCTTTATCATGCTAGGATTAACAGGAAAAAGCTAAAAATTTCAGAATTGCACCTTGCAATGTGGAGATATTACTGTTTGTGCATTTACAATATTCATTGATTTTTGCCATTGAAAAACATGTTTTTCATATACCAGAAATGTTTGAAGCTACTGACTGAATGAAAGGAGCTGGCATCTCACTCTCTTTGAATCTTCTTTATCATGCTAGGATTAGCAGGAAAAAGCAAAAAATTTCAGAATTGCACCTTGCAATGTGGAGATATTACTGTTTGTGCATTTACAATATTCATTGATTTTTGCCATTGAAAAACGTCCAGAAATGTTTGAAGCTACTGACTGAATGAAAGGAGCTGGCATCTCACTCTCTTTGAATCTTCTTTATCATGCTAGGATTAGCAGGAAAAAGCAAAAAATTTCAGAATTGCACCGTGCAATGTGGAGATATTACTGTTTGTGCATTTACAATATTCATTGATTTTTGCCATTGAAAAACATGTTTTTCATATACCAGAAATGTTTGAAGCTACTGACTGAATGAAAGGAGCTGGCATCTCACTCTCTTTGAATCTTCTTTATCATGCTAGGATTAACAGGAAAAAGCTAAAAATTTCAGAATTGCACCGTGCAATGTGGAGATATTACTGTTTGTGCATTTACAATATTCATTGATTTTTGCCATTGAAAAACATGTTTTTCATATACCAGAAATGTTTGAAGCTACTGACTGAATGAAAGGAGCTGGCATCTCACTCTCTTTGAATCTTCTTTATCATGCTAGGATTAGCAGGAAAAAGCTAAAAATTTCAGAATTGCACCTTGCAATGTGGAGATATTACTGTTTGTGCATTTACAATATTCATTGATTTTTGCCATTGAAAAACATGTTTTTCATATACCAGAAATGTTTGAAGCTACTGACTGAATGAAAGGAGCTGGCATCTCACTCTCTTTGAATCTTCTTTATCATGCTAGGATTAGCAGGAAAAAGCAAAAAATTTCAGAATTGCACCTTGCAATGTGGAGATATTACTGTTTGTGCATTTACAATATTCATTGATTTTTGCCATTGAAAAACGTCCAGAAATGTTTGAAGCTACTGACTGAATGAAAGGAGCTGGCATCTCACTCTCTTTGAATCTTCTTTATCATGCTAGGATTAACAGGAAAAAGCTAAAAATTTCAGAATTGCACCTTGCAATGTGGAGATATTACTGTTTGTGCATTTACAATATTCATTGATTTTTGCCATTGAAAAACATGTTTTTCATATACCAGAAATGTTTGAAGCTACTGACTGAATGAAAGGAGCTGGCATCTCACTCTCTTTGAATCTTCTTTATCATGCTAGGATTAGCAGGAAAAAGCAAAAAATTTCAGAATTGCACCTTGCAATGTGGAGATATTACTGTTTGTGCATTTACAATATTCATTGATTTTTGCCATTGAAAAACATGTTTTTCATATACCAGAAATGTTTGAAGCTACTGACTGAATGAAAGGAGCTGGCATCTCACTCTCTTTGAATCTTCTTTATCATGCTAGGATTATCAGGAAAAAGCAAAAAATTTCAGAATTGCACCTTGCAATGTGGAGATATTACTGTTTGTGCATTTACAATATTCATTGATTTTTGCCATTGAAAAACGTCCAGAAATGTTTGAAGCTACTGACTGAATGAAAGGAGCTGGCATCTCACTCTCTTTGAATCTTCTTTATCATGCCAGGATTAGCAGGAAAAAGCAAAAAATTTCAGAATTGCACCGTGCAATGTGGAGATATTACTGTTTGTGCATTTACAATATTCATTGATTTTTGCCATTGAAAAACATGTTTTTCATATACCAGAAATGTTTGAAGCTACTGACTGAATGAAAGGAGCTGGCATCTCACTCTCTTTGAATCTTCTTTATCATGCTAGGATTAGCAGGAAAAAGCAAAAAATTTCAGAATTGCACCTTGCAATGTGGAGATATTACTGTTTGTGCATTTACAATATTCATTGATTTTTGCCATTGAAAAACGTCCAGAAATGTTTGAAGCTACTGACTGAATGAAAGGAGCTGGCATCTCACTCTCTTTGAATCTTCTTTATCATGCTAGGATTAGCAGGAAAAAGCAAAAAATTTCAGAATTGCACCGTGCAATGTGGAGATATTACTGTTTGTGCATTTACAATATTCATTGATTTTTGCCATTGAAAAACATGTTTTTCATATACCAGAAATGTTTGAAGCTACTGACTGAATGAAAGGAGCTGGCATCTCACTCTCTTTGAATCTTCTTTATCATGCTAGGATTAACAGGAAAAAGCAAAAAATTTCAGAATTGCACCGTGCAATGTGGAGATATTACTGTTTGTGCATTTACAATATTCATTGATTTTTGCCATTGAAAAACATGTTTTTCATATACCAGAAATGTTTGAAGCTACTGACTGAATGAAAGGAGCTGGCATCTCACTCTCTTTGAATCTTCTTTATCATGCTAGGATTAGCAGGAAAAAGCTAAAAATTTCAGAATTGCACCTTGCAATGTGGAGATATTACTGTTTGTGCATTTACAATATTCATTGATTTTTGCCATTGAAAAACATGTTTTTCATATACCAGAAATGTTTGAAGCTACTGACTGAATGAAAGGAGCTGGCATCTCACTCTCTTTGAATCTTCTTTATCATGCTAGGATTAGCAGGAAAAAGCAAAAAATTTCAGAATTGCACCTTGCAATGTGGAGATATTACTGTTTGTGCATTTACAATATTCATTGATTTTTGCCATTGAAAAACGTCCAGAAATGTTTGAAGCTACTGACTGAATGAAAGGAGCTGGCATCTCACTCTCTTTGAATCTTCTTTATCATGCTAGGATTAACAGGAAAAAGCTAAAAATTTCAGAATTGCACCTTGCAATGTGGAGATATTACTGTTTGTGCATTTACAATATTCATTGATTTTTGCCATTGAAAAACATGTTTTTCATATACCAGAAATGTTTGAAGCTACTGACTGAATGAAAGGAGCTGGCATCTCACTCTCTTTGAATCTTCTTTATCATGCTAGGATTAGCAGGAAAAAGCAAAAAATTTCAGAATTGCACCTTGCAATGTGGAGATATTACTGTTTGTGCATTTACAATATTCATTGATTTTTGCCATTGAAAAACATGTTTTTCATATACCAGAAATGTTTGAAGCTACTGACTGAATGAAAGGAGCTGGCATCTCACTCTCTTTGAATCTTCTTTATCATGCTAGGATTATCAGGAAAAAGCAAAAAATTTCAGAATTGCACCTTGCAATGTGGAGATATTACTGTTTGTGCATTTACAATATTCATTGATTTTTGCCATTGAAAAACGTCCAGAAATGTTTGAAGCTACTGACTGAATGAAAGGAGCTGGCATCTCACTCTCTTTGAATCTTCTTTATCATGCTAGGATTAGCAGGAAAAAGCAAAAAATTTCAGAATTGCACCGTGCAATGTGGAGATATTACTGTTTGTGCATTTACAATATTCATTGATTTTTGCCATTGAAAAACATGTTTTTCATATACCAGAAATGTTTGAAGCTACTGACTGAATGAAAGGAGCTGGCATCTCACTCTCTTTGAATCTTCTTTATCATGCTAGGATTAACAGGAAAAAGCTAAAAATTTCAGAATTGCACCTTGCAATGTGGAGATATTACTGTTTGTGCATTTACAATATTCATTGATTTTTGCCATTGAAAAACGTCCAGAAATGTTTGAAGCTACTGACTGAATGAAAGGAGCTGGCATCTCACTCTCTTTGAATCTTCTTTATCATGCTAGGATTAGCAGGAAAAAGCAAAAAATTTCAGAATTGCACCTTGCAATGTGGAGATATTACTGTTTGTGCATTTACAATATTCATTGATTTTTGCCATTGAAAAACATGTTTTTCATATACCAGAAATGTTTGAAGCTACTGACTGAATGAAAGGAGCTGGCATCTCACTCTCTTTGAATCTTCTTTATCATGCTAGGATTAACAGGAAAAAGCTAAAAATTTCAGAATTGCACCTTGCAATGTGGAGATATTACTGTTTGTGCATTTACAATATTCATTGATTTTTGCCATTGAAAAACGTCCAGAAATGTTTGAAGCTACTGACTGAATGAAAGGAGCTGGCATCTCACTCTCTTTGAATCTTCTTTATCATGCTAGGATTAGCAGGAAAAAGCAAAAAATTTAAGAATTGCACCTTGCAATGTGGAGATATTACTGTTTGTGCATTTACAATATTCATTGATTTTTGCCATTGAAAAACATGTTTTTCATATACCAGAAATGTTTGAAGCTACTGACTGAATGAAAGGAGCTGGCATCTCACTCTCTTTGAATCTTCTTTATCATGCTAGGATTAACAGGAAAAAGCTAAAAATTTCAGAATTGCACCGTGCAATGTGGAGATATTACTGTTTGTGCATTTACAATATTCATTGATTTTTGCCATTGAAAAACGTCCAGAAATGTTTGAAGCTACTGACTGAATGAAAGGAGCTGGCATCTCACTCTCTTTGAATCTTCTTTATCATGCTAGGATTAGCAGGAAAAAGCAAAAAATTTCAGAATTGCACCGTGCAATGTGGAGATATTACTGTTTGTGCATTTACAATATTCATTGATTTTTGCCATTGAAAAACATGTTTTTCATATACCAGAAATGTTTGAAGCTACTGACTGAATGAAAGGAGCTGGCATCTCACTCTCTTTGAATCTTCTTTATCATGCTAGGATTAACAGGAAAAAGCTAAAAATTTCAGAATTGCACCGTGCAATGTGGAGATATTACTGTTTGTGCATTTACAATATTCATTGATTTTTGCCATTGAAAAACATGTTTTTCATATACCAGAAATGTTTGAAGCTACTGACTGAATGAAAGGAGCTGGCATCTCACTCTCTTTGAATCTTCTTTATCATGCTAGGATTAACAGGAAAAAGCTAAAAATTTCAGAATTGCACCTTGCAATGTGGAGATATTACTGTTTGTGCATTTACAATATTCATTGATTTTTGCCATTGAAAAACGTCCAGAAATGTTTGAAGCTACTGACTGAATGAAAGGAGCTGGCATCTCACTCTCTTTGAATCTTCTTTATCATGCTAGGATTAGCAGGAAAATGCAAAAAATTTCAGAATTGCACCGTGCAATGTGGAGATATTACTGTTTGTGCATTTACAATATTCATTGATTTTTGCCATTGAAAAACATGTTTTTCATATACCAGAAATGTTTGAAGCTACTGACTGAATGAAAGGAGCTGGCATCTCACTCTCTTTGAATCTTCTTTATCATGCTAGGATTAACAGGAAAAAGCTAAAAATTTCAGAATTGCACCTTGCAATGTGGAGATATTACTGTTTGTGCATTTACAATATTCATTGATTTTTGCCATTGAAAAACGTCCAGAAATGTTTGAAGCTACTGACTGAATGAAAGGAGCTGGCATCTCACTCTCTTTGAATCTTCTTTATCATGCTAGGATTAGCAGGAAAAAGCAAAAAATTTCAGAATTGCACCTTGCAATGTGGAGATATTACTGTTTGTGCATTTACAATATTCATTGATTTTTGCCATTGAAAAACATGTTTTTCATATACCAGAAATGTTTGAAGCTACTGACTGAATGAAAGGAGCTGGCATCTCACTCTCTTTGAATCTTCTTTATCATGCTAGGATTAACAGGAAAAAGCTAAAAATTTCAGAATTGCACCGTGCAATGTGGAGATATTACTGTTTGTGCATTTACAATATTCATTGATTTTTGCCATTGAAAAACGTCCAGAAATGTTTGAAGCTACTGACTGAATGAAAGGAGCTGGCATCTCACTCTCTTTGAATCTTCTTTATCATGCTAGGATTAGCAGGAAAAAGCAAAAAATTTCAGAATTGCACCGTGCAATGTGGAGATATTACTGTTTGTGCATTTACAATATTCATTGATTTTTGCCATTGAAAAACATGTTTTTCATATACCAGAAATGTTTGAAGCTACTGACTGAATGAAAGGAGCTGGCATCTCACTCTCTTTGAATCTTCTTTATCATGCTAGGATTAACAGGAAAAAGCTAAAAATTTCAGAATTGCACCGTGCAATGTGGAGATATTACTGTTTGTGCATTTACAATATTCATTGATTTTTGCCATTGAAAAACATGTTTTTCATATACCAGAAATGTTTGAAGCTACTGACTGAATGAAAGGAGCTGGCATCTCACTCTCTTTGAATCTTCTTTATCATGCTAGGATTAACAGGAAAAAGCTAAAAATTTCAGAATTGCACCTTGCAATGTGGAGATATTACTGTTTGTGCATTTACAATATTCATTGATTTTTGCCATTGAAAAACGTCCAGAAATGTTTGAAGCTACTGACTGAATGAAAGGAGCTGGCATCTCACTCTCTTTGAATCTTCTTTATCATGCTAGGATTAGCAGGAAAAAGCAAAAAATTTCAGAATTGCACCGTGCAATGTGGAGATATTACTGTTTGTGCATTTACAATATTCATTGATTTTTGCCATTGAAAAACATGTTTTTCATATACCAGAAATGTTTGAAGCTACTGACTGAATGAAAGGAGCTGGCATCTCACTCTCTTTGAATCTTCTTTATCATGCTAGGATTAACAGGAAAAAGCTAAAAATTTCAGAATTGCACCGTGCAATGTGGAGATATTACTGTTTGTGCATTTACAATATTCATTGATTTTTGCCATTGAAAAACATGTTTTTCATATACCAGAAATGTTTGAAGCTACTGACTGAATGAAAGGAGCTGGCATCTCACTCTCTTTGAATCTTCTTTATCATGCTAGGATTAACAGGAAAAAGCTAAAAATTTCAGAATTGCACTGTGCAATGTGGAGATATTACTGTTTGTGCATTTACAATATTCATTGATTTTTGCCATTGAAAAACATGTTTTTCATATACCAGAAATGTTTGAAGCTACTGACTGAATGAAAGGAGCTGGCATCTCACTCTCTTTGAATCTTCTTTATCATGCTAGGATTAGCAGGAAAAAGCTAAAAATTTCAGAATTGCACTGTGCAATGTGGAGATATTACTGTTTGTGCATTTACAATATTCATTGATTTTTGCCATTGAAAAACATGTTTTTCATATACCAGAAATGTTTGAAGCTACTGACTGAATGAAAGGAGCTGGCATCTCACTCTCTTTGAAGCTTCTTTATCATGCTAGGATTAGCAGGAAAAAGCAAAAAATTTCAGAATTGCACCGTGCAATGTGGAGATATTACTGTTTGTGCATTTACAATATTCATTGATTTTTGCCATTGAAAAACATGTTTTTCATATACCAGAAATGTTTGAAGCTACTGACTGAATGAAAGGAGCTGGCATCTCACTCTCTTTGAATCTTCTTTATCATGCTAGGATTAGCAGGAAAAAGCAAAAAATTTCAGAATTGCACCTTGCAATGTGGAGATATTACTGTTTGTGCATTTACAATATTCATTGATTTTTGCCATTGAAAAACATGTTTTTCATATACCAGAAATGTTTGAAGCTACTGACTGAATGAAAGGAGCTGGCATCTCACTCTCTTTGAATCTTCTTTATCATGCTAGGATTAACAGGAAAAAGCTAAAAATTTCAGAATTGCACCTTGCAATGTGGAGATATTACTGTTTGTGCATTTACAATATTCATTGATTTTTGCCATTGAAAAACGTCCAGAAATGTTTGAAGCTACTGACTGAATGAAAGGAGCTGGCATCTCACTCTCTTTGAATCTTCTTTATCATGCTAGGATTAGCAGGAAAAAGCAAAAAATTTCAGAATTGCACCTTGCAATGTGGAGATATTACTGTTTGTGCATTTACAATATTCATTGATTTTTGCCATTGAAAAACATGTTTTTCATATACCAGAAATGTTTGAAGCTACTGACTGAATGAAAGGAGCTGGCATCTCACTCTCTTTGAATCTTCTTTATCATGCTAGGATTAACAGGAAAAAGCTAAAAATTTCAGAATTGCACCGTGCAATGTGGAGATATTACTGTTTGTGCATTTACAATATTCATTGATTTTTGCCATTGAAAAACGTCCAGAAATGTTTGAAGCTACTGACTGAATGAAAGGAGCTGGCATCTCACTCTCTTTGAATCTTCTTTATCATGCTAGGATTAGCAGGAAAAAGCAAAAAATTTCAGAATTGCACCTTGCAATGTGGAGATATTACTGTTTGTGCATTTACAATATTCATTGATTTTTGCCATTGAAAAACATGTTTTTCATATACCAGAAATGTTTGAAGCTACTGACTGAATGAAAGGAGCTGGCATCTCACTCTCTTTGAATCTTCTTTATCATGCTAGGATTAACAGGAAAAAGCTAAAAATTTCAGAATTGCACCTTGCAATGTGGAGATATTACTGTTTGTGCATTTACAATATTCATTGATTTTTGCCATTGAAAAACGTCCAGAAATGTTTGAAGCTACTGACTGAATGAAAGGAGCTGGCATCTCACTCTCTTTGAATCTTCTTTATCATGCTAGGATTAGCAGGAAAAAGCAAAAAATTTCAGAATTGCACCTTGCAATGTGGAGATATTACTGTTTGTGCATTTACAATATTCATTGATTTTTGCCATTGAAAAACATGTTTTTCATATACCAGAAATGTTTGAAGCTACTGACTGAATGAAAGGAGCTGGCATCTCACTCTCTTTGAATCTTCTTTATCATGCTAGGATTAACAGGAAAAAGCTAAAAATTTCAGAATTGCACCGTGCAATGTGGAGATATTACTGTTTGTGCATTTACAATATTCATTGATTTTTGCCATTGAAAAACGTCCAGAAATGTTTGAAGCTACTGACTGAATGAAAGGAGCTGGCATCTCACTCTCTTTGAATCTTCTTTATCATGCTAGGATTAGCAGGAAAAAGCAAAAAATTTCAGAATTGCACCGTGCAATGTGGAGATATTACTGTTTGTGCATTTACAATATTCATTGATTTTTGCCATTGAAAAACATGTTTTTCATATACCAGAAATGTTTGAAGCTACTGACTGAATGAAAGGAGCTGGCATCTCACTCTCTTTGAATCTTCTTTATCATGCTAGGATTAACAGGAAAAAGCTAAAAATTTCAGAATTGCACCGTGCAATGTGGAGATATTACTGTTTGTGCATTTACAATATTCATTGATTTTTGCCATTGAAAAACATGTTTTTCATATACCAGAAATGTTTGAAGCTACTGACTGAATGAAAGGAGCTGGCATCTCACTCTCTTTGAATCTTCTTTATCATGCTAGGATTAACAGGAAAAAGCTAAAAATTTCAGAATTGCACCTTGCAATGTGGAGATATTACTGTTTGTGCATTTACAATATTCATTGATTTTTGCCATTGAAAAACGTCCAGAAATGTTTGAAGCTACTGACTGAATGAAAGGAGCTGGCATCTCACTCTCTTTGAATCTTCTTTATCATGCTAGGATTAGCAGGAAAAAGCAAAAAATTTCAGAATTGCACCGTGCAATGTGGAGATATTACTGTTTGTGCATTTACAATATTCATTGATTTTTGCCATTGAAAAACATGTTTTTCATATACCAGAAATGTTTGAAGCTACTGACTGAATGAAAGGAGCTGGCATCTCACTCTCTTTGAATCTTCTTTATCATGCTAGGATTAACAGGAAAAAGCTAAAAATTTCAGAATTGCACCGTGCAATGTGGAGATATTACTGTTTGTGCATTTACAATATTCATTGATTTTTGCCATTGAAAAACATGTTTTTCATATACCAGAAATGTTTGAAGCTACTGACTGAATGAAAGGAGCTGGCATCTCACTCTCTTTGAATCTTCTTTATCATGCTAGGATTAACAGGAAAAAGCTAAAAATTTCAGAATTGCACCGTGCAATGTGGAGATATTACTGTTTGTGCATTTACAATATTCATTGATTTTTGCCATTGAAAAACATGTTTTTCATATACCAGAAATGTTTGAAGCTACTGACTGAATGAAAGGAGCTGGCATCTCACTCTCTTTGAATCTTCTTTATCATGCTAGGATTAGCAGGAAAAAGCTAAAAATTTCAGAATTGCACTGTGCAATGTGGAGATATTACTGTTTGTGCATTTACAATATTCATTGATTTTTGCCATTGAAAAACATGTTTTTCATATACCAGAAATGTTTGAAGCTACTGACTGAATGAAAGGAGCTGGCATCTCACTCTCTTTGAATCTTCTTTATCATGCTAGGATTAGCAGGAAAAAGCAAAAAATTTCAGAATTGCACCGTGCAATGTGGAGATATTACTGTTTGTGCATTTACAATATTCATTGATTTTTGCCATTGAAAAACATGTTTTTCATATACCAGAAATGTTTGAAGCTACTGACTGAATGAAAGGAGCTGGCATCTCACTCTCTTTGAATCTTCTTTATCATGCTAGGATTAGCAGGAAAAAGCAAAAAATTTCAGAATTGCACCTTGCAATGTGGAGATATTACTGTTTGTGCATTTACAATATTCATTGATTTTTGCCATTGAAAAACATGTTTTTCATATACCAGAAATGTTTGAAGCTACTGACTGAATGAAAGGAGCTGGCATCTCACTCTCTTTGAATCTTCTTTATCATGCTAGGATTAACAGGAAAAAGCTAAAAATTTCAGAATTGCACCTTGCAATGTGGAGATATTACTGTTTGTGCATTTACAATATTCATTGATTTTTGCCATTGAAAAACGTCCAGAAATGTTTGAAGCTACTGACTGAATGAAAGGAGCTGGCATCTCACTCTCTTTGAATCTTCTTTATCATGCTAGGATTAGCAGGAAAAAGCAAAAAATTTCAGAATTGCACCTTGCAATGTGGAGATATTACTGTTTGTGCATTTACAATATTCATTGATTTTTGCCATTGAAAAACATGTTTTTCATATACCAGAAATGTTTGAAGCTACTGACTGAATGAAAGGAGCTGGCATCTCACTCTCTTTGAATCTTCTTTATCATGCTAGGATTAACAGGAAAAAGCTAAAAATTTCAGAATTGCACCGTGCAATGTGGAGATATTACTGTTTGTGCATTTACAATATTCATTGATTTTTGCCATTGAAAAACGTCCAGAAATGTTTGAAGCTACTGACTGAATGAAAGGAGCTGGCATCTCACTCTCTTTGAATCTTCTTTATCATGCTAGGATTAGCAGGAAAAAGCAAAAAATTTCAGAATTGCACCTTGCAATGTGGAGATATTACTGTTTGTGCATTTACAATATTCATTGATTTTTGCCATTGAAAAACATGTTTTTCATATACCAGAAATGTTTGAAGCTACTGACTGAATGAAAGGAGCTGGCATCTCACTCTCTTTGAATCTTCTTTATCATGCTAGGATTAACAGGAAAAAGCTAAAAATTTCAGAATTGCACCTTGCAATGTGGAGATATTACTGTTTGTGCATTTACAATATTCATTGATTTTTGCCATTAAAACACGTCCAGAAATGTTTGAAGCTACTGACTGAATGAAAGGAGCTGGCATCTCACTCTCTTTGAATCTTCTTTATCATGCTAGGATTAGCAGGAAAAAGCAAAAAATTTCAGAATTGCACCTTGCAATGTGGAGATATTACTGTTTGTGCATTTACAATATTCATTGATTTTTGCCATTGAAAAACATGTTTTTCATATACCAGAAATGTTTGAAGCTACTGACTGAATGAAAGGAGCTGGCATCTCACTCTCTTTGAATCTTCTTTATCATGCTAGGATTAACAGGAAAAAGCTAAAAATTTCAGAATTGCACCGTGCAATGTGGAGATATTACTGTTTGTGCATTTACAATATTCATTGATTTTTGCCATTGAAAAACATGTTTTTCATATACCAGAAATGTTTGAAGCTACTGACTGAATGAAAGGAGCTGGCATCTCACTCTCTTTGAATCTTCTTTATCATGCTAGGATTAGCAGGAAAAAGCAAAAAATTTCAGAATTGCACCTTGCAATGTGGAGATATTACTGTTTGTGCATTTACAATATTCATTGATTTTTGCCATTGAAAAACATGTTTTTCATATACCAGAAATGTTTGAAGCTACTGACTGAATGAAAGGAGCTGGCATCTCACTCTCTTTGAATCTTCTTTATCATGCTAGGATTAACAGGAAAAAGCTAAAAATTTCAGAATTGCACCTTGCAATGTGGAGATATTACTGTTTGTGCATTTACAATATTCATTGATTTTTGCCATTGAAAAACATGTTTTTCATATACCAGAAATGTTTGAAGCTACTGACTGAATGAAAGGAGCTGGCATCTCACTCTCTTTGAATCTTCTTTATCATGCTAGGATTAGCAGGAAAAAGCAAAAAATTTCAGAATTGCACCTTGCAATGTGGAGATATTACTGTTTGTGCATTTACAATATTCATTGATTTTTGCCATTGAAAAACGTCCAGAAATGTTTGAAGCTACTGACTGAATGAAAGGAGCTGGCATCTCACTCTCTTTGAATCTTCTTTATCATGCTAGGATTAGCAGGAAAAAGCAAAAAATTTCAGAATTGCACCGTGCAATGTGGAGATATTACTGTTTGTGCATTTACAATATTCATTGATTTTTGCCATTGAAAAACATGTTTTTCATATACCAGAAATGTTTGAAGCTACTGACTGAATGAAAGGAGCTGGCATCTCACTCTCTTTGAATCTTCTTTATCATGCTAGGATTAACAGGAAAAAGCAAAAAATTTCAGAATTGCACCTTGCAATGTGGAGATATTACTGTTTGTGCATTTACAATATTCATTGATTTTTGCCATTGAAAAACATGTTTTTCATATACCAGAAATGTTTGAAGCTACTGACTGAATGAAAGGAGCTGGCATCTCACTCTCTTTGAATCTTCTTTATCATGCTAGGATTAGCAGGAAAAAGCAAAAAATTTCAGAATTGCACCTTGCAATGTGGAGATATTACTGTTTGTGCATTTACAATATTCATTGATTTTTGCCATTGAAAAACGTCCAGAAATGTTTGAAGCTACTGACTGAATGAAAGGAGCTGGCATCTCACTCTCTTTGAATCTTCTTTATCATGCTAGGATTAACAGGAAAAAGCTAAAAATTTCAGAATTGCACCTTGCAATGTGGAGATATTACTGTTTGTGCATTTACAATATTCATTGATTTTTGCCATTGAAAAACATGTTTTTCATATACCAGAAATGTTTGAAGCTACTGACTGAATGAAAGGAGCTGGCATCTCACTCTCTTTGAATCTTCTTTATCATGCTAGGATTAGCAGGAAAAAGCAAAAAATTTCAGAATTGCACCTTGCAATGTGGAGATATTACTGTTTGTGCATTTACAATATTCATTGATTTTTGCCATTGAAAAACATGTTTTTCATATACCAGAAATGTTTGAAGCTACTGACTGAATGAAAGGAGCTGGCATCTCACTCTCTTTGAATCTTCTTTATCATGCTAGGATTAGCAGGAAAAAGCAAAAAATTTCAGAATTGCACCTTGCAATGTGGAGATATTACTGTTTGTGCATTTACAATATTCATTGATTTTTGCCATTGAAAAACATGTTTTTCATATACCAGAAATGTTTGAAGCTACTGACTGAATGAAAGGAGCTGGCATCTCACTCTCTTTGAATCTTCTTTATCATGCTAGGATTAACAGGAAAAAGCTAAAAATTTCAGAATTGCACCTTGCAATGTGGAGATATTACTGTTTGTGCATTTACAATATTCATTGATTTTTGCCATTGAAAAACATGTTTTTCATATACCAGAAATGTTTGAAGCTACTGACTGAATGAAAGGAGCTGGCATCTCACTCTCTTTGAATCTTCTTTATCATGCTAGGATTAGCAGGAAAAAGCAAAAAATTTCAGAATTGCACCTTGCAATGTGGAGATATTACTGTTTGTGCATTTACAATATTCATTGATTTTTGCCATTGAAAAACGTCCAGAAATGTTTGAAGCTACTGACTGAATGAAAGGAGCTGGCATCTCACTCTCTTTGAATCTTCTTTATCATGCTAGGATTAGCAGGAAAAAGCAAAAAATTTCAGAATTGCACCGTGCAATGTGGAGATATTACTGTTTGTGCATTTACAATATTCATTGATTTTTGCCATTGAAAAACATGTTTTTCATATACCAGAAATGTTTGAAGCTACTGACTGAATGAAAGGAGCTGGCATCTCACTCTCTTTGAATCTTCTTTATCATGCTAGGATTAACAGGAAAAAGCAAAAAATTTCAGAATTGCACCTTGCAATGTGGAGATATTACTGTTTGTGCATTTACAATATTCATTGATTTTTGCCATTGAAAAACATGTTTTTCATATACCAGAAATGTTTGAAGCTACTGACTGAATGAAAGGAGCTGGCATCTCACTCTCTTTGAATCTTCTTTATCATGCTAGGATTAGCAGGAAAAAGCAAAAAATTTCAGAATTGCACCTTGCAATGTGGAGATATTACTGTTTGTGCATTTACAATATTCATTGATTTTTGCCATTGAAAAACGTCCAGAAATGTTTGAAGCTACTGACTGAATGAAAGGAGCTGGCATCTCACTCTCTTTGAATCTTCTTTATCATGCTAGGATTAACAGGAAAAAGCTAAAAATTTCAGAATTGCACCTTGCAATGTGGAGATATTACTGTTTGTGCATTTACAATATTCATTGATTTTTGCCATTGAAAAACATGTTTTTCATATACCAGAAATGTTTGAAGCTACTGACTGAATGAAAGGAGCTGGCATCTCACTCTCTTTGAATCTTCTTTATCATGCTAGGATTAGCAGGAAAAAGCAAAAAATTTCAGAATTGCACCTTGCAATGTGGAGATATTACTGTTTGTGCATTTACAATATTCATTGATTTTTGCCATTGAAAAACATGTTTTTCATATACCAGAAATGTTTGAAGCTACTGACTGAATGAAAGGAGCTGGCATCTCACTCTCTTTGAATCTTCTTTATCATGCTAGGATTAACAGGAAAAAGCTAAAAATTTCAGAATTGCACCGTGCAATGTGGAGATATTACTGTTTGTGCATTTACAATATTCATTGATTTTTGCCATTGAAAAACATGTTTTTCATATACCAGAAATGTTTGAAGCTACTGACTGAATGAAAGGAGCTGGCATCTCACTCTCTTTGAATCTTCTTTATCATGCTAGGATTAGCAGGAAAAAGCAAAAAATTTCAGAATTGCACCTTGCAATGTGGAGATATTACTGTTTGTGCATTTACAATATTCATTGATTTTTGCCATTGAAAAACATGTTTTTCATATACCAGAAATGTTTGAAGCTACTGACTGAATGAAAGGAGCTGGCATCTCACTCTCTTTGAATCTTCTTTATCATGCTAGGATTAGCAGGAAAAAGCAAAAAATTTCAGAATTGCACCTTGCAATGTGGAGATATTACTGTTTGTGCATTTACAATATTCATTGATTTTTGCCATTGAAAAACGTCCAGAAATGTTTGAAGCTACTGACTGAATGAAAGGAGCTGGCATCTCACTCTCTTTGAATCTTCTTTATCATGCTAGGATTAACAGGAAAAAGCTAAAAATTTCAGAATTGCACCTTGCAATGTGGAGATATTACTGTTTGTGCATTTACAATATTCATTGATTTTTGCCATTGAAAAACGTCCAGAAATGTTTGAAGCTACTGACTGAATGAAAGGAGCTGGCATCTCACTCTCTTTGAATCTTCTTTATCATGCTAGGATTAGCAGGAAAAAGCAAAAAATTTCAGAATTGCACCTTGCAATGTGGAGATATTACTGTTTGTGCATTTACAATATTCATTGATTTTTGCCATTGAAAAACATGTTTTTCATATACCAGAAATGTTTGAAGCTACTGACTGAATGAAAGGAGCTGGCATCTCACTCTCTTTGAATCTTCTTTATCATGCTAGGATTAACAGGAAAAAGCTAAAAATTTCAGAATTGCACCTTGCAATGTGGAGATATTACTGTTTGTGCATTTACAATATTCATTGATTTTTGCCATTGAAAAACGTCCAGAAATGTTTGAAGCTACTGACTGAATGAAAGGAGCTGGCATCTCACTCTCTTTGAATCTTCTTTATCATGCTAGGATTAGCAGGAAAAAGCAAAAAATTTCAGAATTGCACCTTGCAATGTGGAGATATTACTGTTTGTGCATTTACAATATTCATTGATTTTTGCCATTGAAAAACATGTTTTTCATATACCAGAAATGTTTGAAGCTACTGACTGAATGAAAGGAGCTGGCATCTCACTCTCTTTGAATCTTCTTTATCATGCTAGGATTAACAGGAAAAAGCTAAAAATTTCAGAATTGCACCGTGCAATGTGGAGATATTACTGTTTGTGCATTTACAATATTCATTGATTTTTGCCATTGAAAAACGTCCAGAAATGTTTGAAGCTACTGACTGAATGAAAGGAGCTGGCATCTCACTCTCTTTGAATCTTCTTTATCATGCTAGGATTAGCAGGAAAAAGCAAAAAATTTCAGAATTGCACCGTGCAATGTGGAGATATTACTGTTTGTGCATTTACAATATTCATTGATTTTTGCCATTGAAAAACATGTTTTTCATATACCAGAAATGTTTGAAGCTACTGACTGAATGAAAGGAGCTGGCATCTCACTCTCTTTGAATCTTCTTTATCATGCTAGGATTAACAGGAAAAAGCTAAAAATTTCAGAATTGCACCGTGCAATGTGGAGATATTACTGTTTGTGCATTTACAATATTCATTGATTTTTGCCATTGAAAAACATGTTTTTCATATACCAGAAATGTTTGAAGCTACTGACTGAATGAAAGGAGCTGGCATCTCACTCTCTTTGAATCTTCTTTATCATGCTAGGATTAGCAGGAAAAAGCAAAAAATTTCAGAATTGCACCGTGCAATGTGGAGATATTACTGTTTGTGCATTTACAATATTCATTGATTTTTGCCATTGAAAAACGTCCAGAAATGTTTGAAGCTACTGACTGAATGAAAGGAGCTGGCATCTCACTCTCTTTGAATCTTCTTTATCATGCTAGGATTAACAGGAAAAAGCTAAAAATTTCAGAATTGCACCGTGCAATGTGGAGATATTACTGTTTGTGCATTTACAATATTCATTGATTTTTGCCATTGAAAAACATGTTTTTCATATACCAGAAATGTTTGAAGCTACTGACTGAATGAAAGGAGCTGGCATCTCACTCTCTTTGAATCTTCTTTATCATGCTAGGATTAGCAGGAAAAAGCTAAAAATTTCAGAATTGCACCTTGCAATGTGGAGATATTACTGTTTGTGCATTTACAATATTCATTGATTTTTGCCATTGAAAAACATGTTTTTCATATACCAGAAATGTTTGAAGCTACTGACTGAATGAAAGGAGCTGGCATCTCACTCTCTTTGAATCTTCTTTATCATGCTAGGATTAGCAGGAAAAAGCAAAAAATTTCAGAATTGCACCTTGCAATGTGGAGATATTACTGTTTGTGCATTTACAATATTCATTGATTTTTGCCATTGAAAAACGTCCAGAAATGTTTGAAGCTACTGACTGAATGAAAGGAGCTGGCATGTCACTCTCTTTGAATCTTCTTTATCATGCTAGGATTAACAGGAAAAAGCAAAAAATTTCAGAATTGCACCGTGCAATGTGGAGATATTACTGTTTGTGCATTTACAATATTCATTGATTTTTGCCATTGAAAAACATGTTTTTCATATACCAGAAATGTTTGAAGCTACTGACTGAATGAAAGGAGCTGGCATCTCACTCTCTTTGAATCTTCTTTATCATGCTAGGATTAACAGGAAAAAGCTAAAAATTTCAGAATTGCACCTTGCAATGTGGAGATATTACTGTTTGTGCATTTACAATATTCATTGATTTTTGCCATTGAAAAACGTCCAGAAATGTTTGAAGCTACTGACTGAATGAAAGGAGCTGGCATCTCACTCTCTTTGAATCTTCTTTATCATGCTAGGATTAGCAGGAAAAAGCAAAAAATTTCAGAATTGCACCTTGCAATGTGGAGATATTACTGTTTGTGCATTTACAATATTCATTGATTTTTGCCATTGAAAAACATGTTTTTCATATACCAGAAATGTTTGAAGCTACTGACTGAATGAAAGGAGCTGGCATCTCACTCTCTTTGAATCTTCTTTATCATGCTAGGATTAACAGGAAAAAGCTAAAAATTTCAGAATTGCACCTTGCAATGTGGAGATATTACTGTTTGTGCATTTACAATATTCATTGATTTTTGCCATTGAAAAACGTCCAGAAATGTTTGAAGCTACTGACTGAATGAAAGGAGCTGGCATCTCACTCTCTTTGAATCTTCTTTATCATGCTAGGATTAGCAGGAAAAAGCAAAAAATTTCAGAATTGCACCTTGCAATGTGGAGATATTACTGTTTGTGCATTTACAATATTCATTGATTTTTGCCATTGAAAAACATGTTTTTCATATACCAGAAATGTTTGAAGCTACTGACTGAATGAAAGGAGCTGGCATCTCACTCTCTTTGAATCTTCTTTATCATGCTAGGATTAACAGGAAAAAGCTAAAAATTTCAGAATTGCACCGTGCAATGTGGAGATATTACTGTTTGTGCATTTACAATATTCATTGATTTTTGCCATTGAAAAACGTCCAGAAATGTTTGAAGCTACTGACTGAATGAAAGGAGCTGGCATCTCACTCTCTTTGAATCTTCTTTATCATGCTAGGATAAGCAGGAAAAAGCAAAAAATTTCAGAATTGCACCGTGCAATGTGGAGATATTACTGTTTGTGCATTTACAATATTCATTGATTTTTGCCATTGAAAAACATGTTTTTCATATACCAGAAATGTTTGAAGCTACTGACTGAATGAAAGGAGCTGGCATCTCACTCTCTTTGAATCTTCTTTATCATGCTAGGATTAACAGGAAAAAGCTAAAAATTTCAGAATTGCACCGTGCAATGTGGAGATATTACTGTTTGTGCATTTACAATATTCATTGATTTTTGCCATTGAAAAACATGTTTTTCATATACCAGAAATGTTTGAAGCTACTGACTGAATGAAAGGAGCTGGCATCTCACTCTCTTTGAATCTTCTTTATCATGCTAGGATTAGCAGGAAAAAGCAAAAAATTTCAGAATTGCACCGTGCAATGTGGAGATATTACTGTTTGTGCATTTACAATATTCATTGATTTTTGCCATTGAAAAACGTCCAGAAATGTTTGAAGCTACTGACTGAATGAAAGGAGCTGGCATCTCACTCTCTTTGAATCTTCTTTATCATGCTAGGATTAACAGGAAAAAGCTAAAAATTTCAGAATTGCACCGTGCAATGTGGAGATATTACTGTTTGTGCAATTACAATATTCATTGATTTTTGCCATTGAAAAACATGTTTTTCATATACCAGAAATGTTTGAAGCTACTGACTGAATGAAAGGAGCTGGCATCTCACTCTCTTTGAATCTTCTTTATCATGCTAGGATTAGCAGGAAAAAGCTAAAAATTTCAGAATTGCACCTTGCAATGTGGAGATATTACTGTTTGTGCATTTACAATATTCATTGATTTTTGCCATTGAAAAACATGTTTTTCATATACCAGAAATGTTTGAAGCTACTGACTGAATGAAAGGAGCTGGCATCTCACTCTCTTTGAATCTTCTTTATCATGCTAGGATTAGCAGGAAAAAGCAAAAAATTTCAGAATTGCACCTTGCAATGTGGAGATATTACTGTTTGTGCATTTACAATATTCATTGATTTTTGCCATTGAAAAACGTCCAGAAATGTTTGAAGCTACTGACTGAATGAAAGGAGCTGGCATCTCACTCTCTTTGAATCTTCTTTATCATGCTAGGATTAACAGGAAAAAGCAAAAAATTTCAGAATTGCACCGTGCAATGTGGAGATATTACTGTTTGTGCATTTACAATATTCATTGATTTTTGCCATTGAAAAACATGTTTTTCATATACCAGAAATGTTTGAAGCTACTGACTGAATGAAAGGAGCTGGCATCTCACTCTCTTTGAATCTTCTTTATCATGCTAGGATTAACAGGAAAAAGCTAAAAATTTCAGAATTGCACCTTGCAATGTGGAGATATTACTGTTTGTGCATTTACAATATTCATTGATTTTTGCCATTGAAAAACATGTTTTTCATATACCAGAAATGTTTGAAGCTACTGACTGAATGAAAGGAGCTGGCATCTCACTCTCTTTGAATCTTCTTTATCATGCTAGGATTAACAGGAAAAAGCAAAAAATTTCAGAATTGCACCGTGCAATGTGGAGATATTACTGTTTGTGCATTTACAATATTCATTGATTTTTGCCATTGAAAAACATGTTTTTCATATACAGGAAATGTTTGAAGCTACTGACTGAATGAAAGGAGCTGGCATCTCACTCTCTTTGAATCTTCTTTATCATGCTAGGATTAACAGGAAAAAGCTAAAAATTTCAGAATTGCACCGTGCAATGTGGAGATATTACTGTTTGTGCATTTACAATATTCATTGATTTTTGCCATTGAAAAACATGTTTTTCATATACCAGAAATGTTTGAAGCTACTGACTGAATGAAAGGAGCTGGCATCTCACTCTCTTTGAATCTTCTTTATCATGCTAGGATTAGCAGGAAAAAGCTAAAAATTTCAGAATTGCACCGTGCAATGTGGAGATATTACTGTTTGTGCATTTACAATATTCATTGATTTTTGCCATTGAAAAACATGTTTTTCATATACCAGAAATGTTTGAAGCTACTGACTGAATGAAAGGAGCTGGCATCTCACTCTCTTTGAATCTTCTTTATCATGCTAGGATTAACAGGAAAAAGCTAAAAATTTCAGAATTGCACCTTGCAATGTGGAGATATTACTGTTTGTGCATTTACAATATTCATTGATTTTTGCCATTGAAAAACATGTTTTTCATATACCAGAAATGTTTGAAGCTACTGACTGAATGAAAGGAGCTGGCATCTCACTCTCTTTGAATCTTCTTTATCATGCTAGGATTAACAGGAAAAAGCTAAAAATTTCAGAATTGCACCGTGCAATGTGGAGATATTACTGTTTGTGCATTTACAATATTCATTGATTTTTGCCATTGAAAAACATGTTTTTCATATACCAGAAATGTTTGAAGCTACTGACTGAATGAAAGGAGCTGGCATCTCACTCTCTTTGAATCTTCTTTATCATGCTAGGATTAACAGGAAAAAGCTAAAAATTTCAGAATTGCACCGTGCAATGTGGAGATATTACTGTTTGTGCATTTACAATATTCATTGATTTTTGCCATTGAAAAACATGTTTTTCATATACCAGAAATGTTTGAAGCTACTGACTGAATGAAAGGAGCTGGCATCTCACTCTCTTTGAATCTTCTTTATCATGCTAGGATTAGCAGGAAAAAGCTAAAAATTTCAGAATTGCACCGTGCAATGTGGAGATATTACTGTTTGTGCATTTACAATATTCATTGATTTTTGCCATTGAAAAACATGTTTTTCATATACCAGAAATGTTTGAAGCTACTGACTGAATGAAAGGAGCTGGCATCTCACTCTCTTTGAATCTTCTTTATCATGCTAGGATTAGCAGGAAAAAGCAAAAAATTTCAGAATTGCACCGTGCAATGTGGAGATATTACTGTTTGTGCATTTACAATATTCATTGATTTTTGCCATTGAAAAACGTCCAGAAATGTTTGAAGCTACTGACTGAATGAAAGGAGCTGGCATCTCACTCTCTTTGAATCTTCTTTATCATGCTAGGATTCACAGGAAAAAGCTAAAAATTTCAGAATTGCACCTTGCAATGTGGAGATATTACTGTTTGTGCATTTACAATATTCATTGATTTTTGCCATTGAAAAACGTCCAGAAATGTTTGAAGCTACTGACTGAATGAAAGGAGCTGGCATCTCACTCTCTTTGAATCTTCTTTATCATGCTAGGATTAACAGGAAAAAGCAAAAAATTTCAGAATTGCACCGTGCAATGTGGAGATATTACTGTTTGTGCATTTACAATATTCATTGATTTTTGCCATTGAAAAACATGTTTTTCATATACCAGAAATGTTTGAAGCTACTGACTGAATGAAAGGAGCTGGCATCTCACTCTCTTTGAATCTTCTTTATCATGCTAGGATTAACAGGAAAAAGCTAAAAATTTCAGAATTGCACCTTGCAATGTGGAGATATTACTGTTTGTGCATTTACAATATTCATTGATTTTTGCCATTGAAAAACGTCCAGAAATGTTTGAAGCTACTGACTGAATGAAAGGAGCTGGCATCTCACTCTCTTTGAATCTTCTTTATCATGCTAGGATTAACAGGAAAAAGCTAAAAATTTCAGAATTGCACCTTGCAATGTGGAGATATTACTGTTTGTGCATTTACAATATTCATTGATTTTTGCCATTGAAAAACATGTTTTTCATATACCAGAAATGTTTGAAGCTACTGACTGAATGAAAGGAGCTGGCATCTCACTCTCTTTGAATCTTCTTTATCATGCTAGGATTAACAGGAAAAAGCTAAAAATTTCAGAATTGCACCTTGCAATGTGGAGATATTACTGTTTGTGCATTTACAATATTCATTGATTTTTGCCATTGAAAAACATGTTTTTCATATACCAGAAATGTTTGAAGCTACTGACTGAATGAAAGGAGCTGGCATCTCACTCTCTTTGAATCTTCTTTATCATGCTAGGATTAACAGGAAAAAGCTAAAAATTTCAGAATTGCACCGTGCAATGTGGAGATATTACTGTTTGTGCATTTACAATATTCATTGATTTTTGCCATTGAAAAACATGTTTTTCATATACCAGAAATGTTTGAAGCTACTGACTGAATGAAAGGAGCTGGCATCTCACTCTCTTTGAATCTTCTTTATCATGCTAGGATTAGCAGGAAAAAGCAAAAAATTTCAGAATTGCACCTTGCAATGTGGAGATATTACTGTTTGTGCATTTACAATATTCATTGATTTTTGCCATTGAAAAACATGTTTTTCATATACCAGAAATGTTTGAAGCTACTGACTGAATGAAAGGAGCTGGCATCTCACTCTCTTTGAATCTTCTTTATCATGCTAGGATTAACAGGAAAAAGCTAAAAATTTCAGAATTGCACCGTGCAATGTGGAGATATTACTGTTTGTGCATTTACAATATTCATTGATTTTTGCCATTGAAAAACATGTTTTTCATATACCAGAAATGTTTGAAGCTACTGACTGAATGAAAGGAGCTGGCATCTCACTCTCTTTGAATCTTCTTTATCATGCTAGGATTAGCAGGAAAAAGCAAAAAATTTCAGAATTGCACCTTGCAATGTGGAGATATTACTGTTTGTGCATTTACAATATTCATTGATTTTTGCCATTGAAAAACATGTTTTTCATATACCAGAAATGTTTGAAGCTACTGACTGAATGAAAGGAGCTGGCATCTCACTCTCTTTGAATCTTCTTTATCATGCTAGGATTAACAGGAAAAAGCAAAAAATTTCAGAATTGCACCGTGCAATGTGGAGATATTACTGTTTGTGCATTTACAATATTCATTGATTTTTGCCATTGAAAAACGTCCAGAAATGTTTGAAGCTACTGACTGAATGAAAGGAGCTGGCATCTCACTCTCTTTGAATCTTCTTTATCATGCTAGGATTAGCAGGAAAAAGCAAAAAATTTCAGAATTGCACCTTGCAATGTGGAGATATTACTGTTTGTGCATTTACAATATTCATTGATTTTTGCCATTGAAAAACATGTTTTTCATATACCAGAAATGTTTGAAGCTACTGACTGAATGAAAGGAGCTGGCATCTCACTCTCTTTGAATCTTCTTTATCATGCTAGGATTAGCAGGAAAAAGCAAAAAATTTCAGAATTGCACCTTGCAATGTGGAGATATTACTGTTTGTGCATTTACAATATTCATTGATTTTTGCCATTGAAAAACATGTTTTTCATATACCAGAAATGTTTGAAGCTACTGACTGAATGAAAGGAGCTGGCATCTCACTCTCTTTGAATCTTCTTTATCATGCTAGGATTAACAGGAAAAAGCTAAAAATTTCAGAATTGCACCGTGCAATGTGGAGATATTACTGTTTGTGCATTTACAATATTCATTGATTTTTGCCATTGAAAAACATGTTTTTCATATACCAGAAATGTTTGAAGCTACTGACTGAATGAAAGGAGCTGGCATCTCACTCTCTTTGAATCTTCTTTATCATGCTAGGATTAGCAGGAAAAAGCAAAAAATTTCAGAATTGCACCTTGCAATGTGGAGATATTACTGTTTGTGCATTTACAATATTCATTGATTTTTGCCATTGAAAAACATGTTTTTCATATACCAGAAATGTTTGAAGCTACTGACTGAATGAAAGGAGCTGGCATCTCACTCTCTTTGAATCTTCTTTATCATGCTAGGATTAACAGGAAAAAGCAAAAAATTTCAGAATTGCACCGGGAAATGTGGAGATATTACTGTTTGTGCATTTACAATATTCATTGATTTTTGCCATTGAAAAACGTCCAGAAATGTTTGAAGCTACTGACTGAATGAAAGGAGCTGGCATCTCACTCTCTTTGAATCTTCTTTATCATGCTAGGATTAGCAGGAAAAAGCAAAAAATTTCAGAATTGCACCTTGCAATGTGGAGATATTACTGTTTGTGCATTTACAATATTCATTGATTTTTGCCATTGAAAAACATGTTTTTCATATACCAGAAATGTTTGAAGCTACTGACTGAATGAAAGGAGCTGGCATCTCACTCTCAGTGAATCTTCTTTACCATGCTAGGATTAACAGGAAAAAGCTAAAAATTTCAGAATTGCACCTTGCAATGTGGAGATATTACTGTTTGTGCATTTACAATATTCATTGATTTTTGCCATTGAAAAACATGTTTTTCATATACCAGAAATGTTTGAAGCTACTGACTGAATGAAAGGAGCTGGCATCTCACTCTCTTTGAATCTTCTTTATCATGCTAGGATTAGCAGGAAAAAGCAAAAAATTTCAGAATTGCACCTTGCAATGTGGAGATATTACTGTTTGTGCATTTACAATATTCATTGATTTTTGCCATTGAAAAACATGTTTTTCATATACCAGAAATGTTTGAAGCTACTGACTGAATGAAAGGAGCTGGCATCTCACTCTCTTTGAATCTTCTTTATCATGCTAGGATTAGCAGGAAAAAGCAAAAAATTTCAGAATTGCACCTTGCAATGTGGAGATATTACTGTTTGTGCATTTACAATATTCATTGATTTTTGCCATTGAAAAACGTCCAGAAATGTTTGAAGCTACTGACTGAATGAAAGGAGCTGGCATCTCACTCTCTTTGAATCTTCTTTATCATGCTAGGATTAGCAGGAAAAAGCAAAAAATTTCAGAATTGCACCTTGCAATGTGGAGATATTACTGTTTGTGCATTTACAATATTCATTGATTTTTGCCATTGAAAAACATGTTTTTCATATACCAGAAATGTTTGAAGCTACTGACTGAATGAAAGGAGCTGGCATCTCACTCTCTTTGAATCTTCTTTATCATGCTAGGATTAGCAGGAAAAAGCAAAAAATTTCAGAATTGCACCGTGCAATGTGGAGATATTACTGTTTGTGCATTTACAATATTCATTGATTTTTGCCATTGAAAAACGTCCAGAAATGTTTGAAGCTACTGACTGAATGAAAGGAGCTGGCATCTCACTCTCTTTGAATCTTCTTTATCATGCTAGGATTAACAGGAAAAAGCTAAAAATTTCAGAATTGCACCGTGCAATGTGGAGATATTACTGTTTGTGCATTTACAATATTCATTGATTTTTGCCATTGAAAAACGTCCAGAAATGTTTGAAGCTACTGACTGAATGAAAGGAGCTGGCATCTCACTCTCTTTGAATCTTCTTTATCATGCTAGGATTAACAGGAAAAAGCTAAAAATTTCAGAATTGCACCTTGCAATGTGGAGATATTACTGTTTGTGCATTTACAATATTCATTGATTTTTGCCATTGAAAAACATGTTTTTCATATACCAGAAATGTTTGAAGCTACTGACTGAATGAAAGGAGCTGGCATCTCACTCTCTTTGAATCTTCTTTATCATGCTAGGATTAGCAGGAAAAAGCAAAAAATTTCAGAATTGCACCGTGCAATGTGGAGATATTACTGTTTGTGCATTTACAATATTCATTGATTTTTGCCATTGAAAAACGTCCAGAAATGTTTGAAGCTACTGACTGAATGAAAGGAGCTGGCATCTCACTCTCTTTGAATCTTCTTTATCATGCTAGGATAAGCAGGAAAAAGCAAAAAATTTCAGAATTGCACCGTGCAATGTGGAGATATTACTGTTTGTGCATTTACAATATTCATTGATTTTTGCCATTGAAAAACATGTTTTTCATATACCAGAAATGTTTGAAGCTACTGACTGAATGAAAGGAGCTGGCATCTCACTCTCTTTGAATCTTCTTTATCATGCTAGGATTAACAGGAAAAAGCTAAAAATTTCAGAATTGCACCGTGCAATGTGGAGATATTACTGTTTGTGCATTTACAATATTCATTGATTTTTGCCATTGAAAAACATGTTTTTCATATACCAGAAATGTTTGAAGCTACTGACTGAATGAAAGGAGCTGGCATCTCACTCTCTTTGAATCTTCTTTATCATGCTAGGATTAACAGGAAAAAGCTAAAAATTTCAGAATTGCACCTTGCAATGTGGAGATATTACTGTTTGTGCATTTACAATATTCATTGATTTTTGCCATTGAAAAACGTCCAGAAATGTTTGAAGCTACTGACTGAATGAAAGGAGCTGGCATCTCACTCTCTTTGAATCTTCTTTATCATGCTAGGATTAACAGGAAAAAGCTAAAAATTTCAGAATTGCACCGTGCAATGTGGAGATATTACTGTTTGTGCATTTACAATATTCATTGATTTTTGCCATTGAAAAACATGTTTTTCATATACCAGAAATGTTTGAAGCTACTGACTGAATGAAAGGAGCTGGCATCTCACTCTCTTTGAATCTTCTTTATCATGCTAGGATTAACAGGAAAAAGCTAAAAATTTCAGAATTGCACCTTGCAATGTGGAGATATTACTGTTTGTGCATTTACAATATTCATTGATTTTTGCCATTGAAAAACATGTTTTTCATATACCAGAAATGTTTGAAGCTACTGACTGAATGAAAGGAGCTGGCATCTCACTCTCCTTGAATCTTCTTTATCATGCTAGGATTAACAGGAAAAAGCAAAAAATTTCAGAATTGCACCTTGCAATGTGGAGATATTACTGTTTGTGCATTTACAATATTCATTGATTTTTGCCATTGAAAAACATGTTTTTCATATACCAGAAATGTTTGAAGCTACTGACTGAATGAAAGGAGCTGGCATCTCACTCTCTTTGAATCTTCTTTATCATGCTAGGATTAACAGGAAAAAGCTAAAAATTTCAGAATTGCACCTTGCAATGTGGAGATATTACTGTTTGTGCATTTACAATATTCATTGATTTTTGCCATTGAAAAACGTCCAGAAATGTTTGAAGCTACTGACTGAATGAAAGGAGCTGGCATCTCACTCTCTTTGAATCTTCTTTATCATGCTAGGATTAACAGGAAAAAGCTAAAAATTTCAGAATTGCACCGTGCAATGTGGAGATATTACTGTTTGTGCATTTACAATATTCATTGATTTTTGCCATTGAAAAACGTCCAGAAATGTTTGAAGCTACTGACTGAATGAAAGGAGCTGGCATCTCACTCTCTTTGAATCTTCTTTATCATGCTAGGATTAACAGGAAAAAGCTAAAAATTTCAGAATTGCACCTTGCAATGTGGAGATATTACTGTTTGTGCATTTACAATATTCATTGATTTTTGCCATTGAAAAACATGTTTTTCATATACCAGAAATGTTTGAAGCTACTGACTGAATGAAAGGAGCTGGCATCTCACTCTCTTTGAATCTTCTTTATCATGCTAGGATTAGCAGGAAAAAGCAAAAAATTTCAGAATTGCACCGTGCAATGTGGAGATATTACTGTTTGTGCATTTACAATATTCATTGATTTTTGCCATTGAAAAACGTCCAGAAATGTTTGAAGCTACTGACTGAATGAAAGGAGCTGGCATCTCACTCTCTTTGAATCTTCTTTATCATGCTAGGATAAGCAGGAAAAAGCAAAAAATTTCAGAATTGCACCGTGCAATGTGGAGATATTACTGTTTGTGCATTTACAATATTCATTGATTTTTGCCATTGAAAAACATGTTTTTCATATACCAGAAATGTTTGAAGCTACTGACTGAATGAAAGGAGCTGGCATCTCACTCTCTTTGAATCTTCTTTATCATGCTAGGATTAACAGGAAAAAGCTAAAAATTTCAGAATTGCACCGTGCAATGTGGAGATATTACTGTTTGTGCATTTACAATATTCATTGATTTTTGCCATTGAAAAACATGTTTTTCATATACCAGAAATGTTTGAAGCTACTGACTGAATGAAAGGAGCTGGCATCTCACTCTCTTTGAATCTTCTTTATCATGCTAGGATTAACAGGAAAAAGCTAAAAATTTCAGAATTGCACCTTGCAATGTGGAGATATTACTGTTTGTGCATTTACAATATTCATTGATTTTTGCCATTGAAAAACGTCCAGAAATGTTTGAAGCTACTGACTGAATGAAAGGAGCTGGCATCTCACTCTCTTTGAATCTTCTTTATCATGCTAGGATTAACAGGAAAAAGCTAAAAATTTCAGAATTGCACCGTGCAATGTGGAGATATTACTGTTTGTGCATTTACAATATTCATTGATTTTTGCCATTGAAAAACATGTTTTTCATATACCAGAAATGTTTGAAGCTACTGACTGAATGAAAGGAGCTGGCATCTCACTCTCTTTGAATCTTCTTTATCATGCTAGGATTAACAGGAAAAAGCTAAAAATTTCAGAATTGCACCTTGCAATGTGGAGATATTACTGTTTGTGCATTTACAATATTCATTGATTTTTGCCATTGAAAAACATGTTTTTCATATACCAGAAATGTTTGAAGCTACTGACTGAATGAAAGGAGCTGGCATCTCACTCTCTTTGAATCTTCTTTATCATGCTAGGATTAACAGGAAAAAGCATAAAATTTCAGAATTGCACCTTGCAATGTGGAGATATTACTGTTTGTGCATTTACAATATTCATTGATTTTTGCCATTGAAAAACATGTTTTTCATATACCAGAAATGTTTGAAGCTACTGACTGAATGAAAGGAGCTGGCATCTCACTCTCTTTGAATCTTCTTTATCATGCTAGGATTAACAGGAAAAAGCTAAAAATTTCAGAATTGCACCTTGCAATGTGGAGATATTACTGTTTGTGCATTTACAATATTCATTGATTTTTGCCATTGAAAAACGTCCAGAAATGTTTGAAGCTACTGACTGAATGAAAGGAGCTGGCATCTCACTCTCTTTGAATCTTCTTTATCATGCTAGGATTAACAGGAAAAAGCTAAAAATTTCAGAATTGCACCGTGCAATGTGGAGATATTACTGTTTGTGCATTTACAATATTCATTGATTTTTGCCATTGAAAAACATGTTTTTCATATACCAGAAATGTTTGAAGCTACTGACTGAATGAAAGGAGCTGGCATCTCACTCTCTTTGAATCTTCTTTATCATGCTAGGATTAACAGGAAAAAGCTAAAAATTTCAGAATTGCACCTTGCAATGTGGAGATATTACTGTTTGTGCATTTACAATATTCATTGATTTTTGCCATTGAAAAACATGTTTTTCATATACCAGAAATGTTTGAAGCTACTGACTGAATGAAAGGAGCTGGCATCTCACTCTCTTTGAATCTTCTTTATCATGCTAGGATTAACAGGAAAAAGCTAAAAATTTCAGAATTGCACCGTGCAATGTGGAGATATTACTGTTTGTGCATTTACAATATTCATTGATTTTTGCCATTGAAAAACATGTTTTTCATATACCAGAAATGTTTGAAGCTACTGACTGAATGAAAGGAGCTGGCATCTCACTCTCTTTGAATCTTCTTTATCATGCTAGGATTAGCAGGAAAAAGCAAAAAATTTCAGAATTGCACCGTGCAATGTGGAGATATTACTGTTTGTGCATTTACAATATTCATTGATTTTTGCCATTGAAAAACGTCCAGAAATGTTTGAAGCTACTGACTGAATGAAAGGAGCTGGCATCTCACTCTCTTTGAATCTTCTTTATCATGCTAGGATTAGCAGGAAAAAGCAAAAAATTTCAGAATTGCACCGTGCAATGTGGAGATATTACTGTTTGTGCATTTACAATATTCATTGATTTTTGCCATTGAAAAACATGTTTTTCATATACCAGAAATGTTTGAAGCTACTGACTGAATGAAAGGAGCTGGCATCTCACTCTCTTTGAATCTTCTTTATCATGCTAGGATTAACAGGAAAAAGCTAAAAATTTCAGAATTGCACCTTGCAATGTGGAGATATTACTGTTTGTGCATTTACAATATTCATTGATTTTTGCCATTGAAAAACATGTTTTTCATATACCAGAAATGTTTGAAGCTACTGACTGAATGAAAGGAGCTGGCATCTCACTCTCTTTGAATCTTCTTTATCATGCTAGGATTAGCAGGAAAAAGCAAAAAATTTCAGAATTGCACCGTGCAATGTGGAGATATTACTGTTTGTGCATTTACAATATTCATTGATTTTTGCCATTGAAAAACATGTTTTTCATATACCAGAAATGTTTGAAGCTACTGACTGAATGAAAGGAGCTGGCATCTCACTCTCTTTGAATCTTCTTTATCATGCTAGGATTAACAGGAAAAAGCTAAAAATTTCAGAATTGCACCTTGCAATGTGGAGATATTACTGTTTGTGCATTTACAATATTCATTGATTTTTGCCATTGAAAAACATGTTTTTCATATACCAGAAATGTTTGAAGCTACTGACTGAATGAAAGGAGCTGGCATCTCACTCTCTTTGAATCTTCTTTATCATGCTAGGATTAACAGGAAAAAGCAAAAAATTTCAGAATTGCACCTTGCAATGTGGAGATATTACTGTTTGTGCATTTACAATATTCATTGATTTTTGCCATTGAAAAACATGTTTTTCATATACCAGAAATGTTTGAAGCTACTGACTGAATGAAAGGAGCTGGCATCTCACTCTCTTTGAATCTTCTTTATCATGCTAGGATTAACAGGAAAAAGCTAAAAATTTCAGAATTGCACCGTGCAATGTGGAGATATTACTGTTTGTGCATTTACAATATTCATTGATTTTTGCCATTGAAAAACGTCCAGAAATGTTTGAAGCTACTGACTGAATGAAAGGAGCTGGCATCTCACTCTCTTTGAATCTTCTTTATCATGCTAGGATTAGCAGGAAAAAGCAAAAAATTTCAGAATTGCACCTTGCAATGTGGAGATATTACTGTTTGTGCATTTACAATATTCATTGATTTTTGCCATTGAAAAACATGTTTTTCATATACCAGAAATGTTTGAAGCTACTGACTGAATGAAAGGAGCTGGCATCTCACTCTCTTTGAATCTTCTTTATCATGCTAGGATTAGCAGGAAAAAGCAAAAAATTTCAGAATTGCACCGTGCAATGTGGAGATATTACTGTTTGTGCATTTACAATATTCATTGATTTTTGCCATTGAAAAACGTCCAGAAATGTTTGAAGCTACTGACTGAATGAAAGGAGCTGGCATCTCACTCTCTTTGAATCTTCTTTATCATGCTAGGATTAACAGGAAAAAGCTAAAAATTTCAGAATTGCACCGTGCAATGTGGAGATATTACTGTTTGTGCATTTACAATATTCATTGATTTTTGCCATTGAAAAACGTCCAGAAATGTTTGAAGCTACTGACTGAATGAAAGGAGCTGGCATCTCACTCTCTTTGAATCTTCTTTATCATGCTAGGATTAACAGGAAAAAGCTAAAAATTTCAGAATTGCACCTTGCAATGTGGAGATATTACTGTTTGTGCATTTACAATATTCATTGATTTTTGCCATTGAAAAACATGTTTTTCATATACCAGAAATGTTTGAAGCTACTGACTGAATGAAAGGAGCTGGCATCTCACTCTCTTTGAATCTTCTTTATCATGCTAGGATTAGCAGGAAAAAGCAAAAAATTTCAGAATTGCACCGTGCAATGTGGAGATATTACTGTTTGTGCATTTACAATATTCATTGATTTTTGCCATTGAAAAACGTCCAGAAATGTTTGAAGCTACTGACTGAATGAAAGGAGCTGGCATCTCACTCTCTTTGAATCTTCTTTATCATGCTAGGATAAGCAGGAAAAAGCAAAAAATTTCAGAATTGCACCGTGCAATGTGGAGATATTACTGTTTGTGCATTTACAATATTCATTGATTTTTGCCATTGAAAAACATGTTTTTCATATACCAGAAATGTTTGAAGCTACTGACTGAATGAAAGGAGCTGGCATCTCACTCTCTTTGAATCTTCTTTATCATGCTAGGATTAACAGGAAAAAGCTAAAAATTTCAGAATTGCACCGTGCAATGTGGAGATATTACTGTTTGTGCATTTACAATATTCATTGATTTTTGCCATTGAAAAACATGTTTTTCATATACCAGAAATGTTTGAAGCTACTGACTGAATGAAAGGAGCTGGCATCTCACTCTCTTTGAATCTTCTTTATCATGCTAGGATTAACAGGAAAAAGCTAAAAATTTCAGAATTGCACCTTGCAATGTGGAGATATTACTGTTTGTGCATTTACAATATTCATTGATTTTTGCCATTGAAAAACGTCCAGAAATGTTTGAAGCTACTGACTGAATGAAAGGAGCTGGCATCTCACTCTCTTTGAATCTTCTTTATCATGCTAGGATTAACAGGAAAAAGCTAAAAATTTCAGAATTGCACCGTGCAATGTGGAGATATTACTGTTTGTGCATTTACAATATTCATTGATTTTTGCCATTGAAAAACATGTTTTTCATATACCAGAAATGTTTGAAGCTACTGACTGAATGAAAGGAGCTGGCATCTCACTCTCTTTGAATCTTCTTTATCATGCTAGGATTAACAGGAAAAAGCTAAAAATTTCAGAATTGCACCTTGCAATGTGGAGATATTACTGTTTGTGCATTTACAATATTCATTGATTTTTGCCATTGAAAAACATGTTTTTCATATACCAGAAATGTTTGAAGCTACTGACTGAATGAAAGGAGCTGGCATCTCACTCTCTTTGAATCTTCTTTATCATGCTAGGATTAACAGGAAAAAGCAAAAAATTTCAGAATTGCACCTTGCAATGTGGAGATATTACTGTTTGTGCATTTACAATATTCATTGATTTTTGCCATTGAAAAACATGTTTTTCATATACCAGAAATGTTTGAAGCTACTGACTGAATGAAAGGAGCTGGCATCTCACTCTCTTTGAATCTTCTTTATCATGCTAGGATTAACAGGAAAAAGCTAAAAATTTCAGAATTGCACCTTGCAATGTGGAGATATTACTGTTTGTGCATTTACAATATTCATTGATTTTTGCCATTGAAAAACGTCCAGAAATGTTTGAAGCTACTGACTGAATGAAAGGAGCTGGCATCTCACTCTCTTTGAATCTTCTTTATCATGCTAGGATTAACAGGAAAAAGCTAAAAATTTCAGAATTGCACCGTGCAATGTGGAGATATTACTGTTTGTGCATTTACAATATTCATTGATTTTTGCCATTGAAAAACATGTTTTTCATATACCAGAAATGTTTGAAGCTACTGACTGAATGAAAGGAGCTGGCATCTCACTCTCTTTGAATCTTCTTTATCATGCTAGGATTAACAGGAAAAAGCTAAAAATTTCAGAATTGCACCTTGCAATGTGGAGATATTACTGTTTGTGCATTTACAATATTCATTGATTTTTGCCATTGAAAAACATGTTTTTCATATACCAGAAATGTTTGAAGCTACTGACTGAATGAAAGGAGCTGGCATCTCACTCTCTTTGAATCTTCTTTATCATGCTAGGATTAACAGGAAAAAGCTAAAAATTTCAGAATTGCACCGTGCAATGTGGAGATATTACTGTTTGTGCATTTACAATATTCATTGATTTTTGCCATTGAAAAACATGTTTTTCATATACCAGAAATGTTTGAAGCTACTGACTGAATGAAAGGAGCTGGCATCTCACTCTCTTTGAATCTTCTTTATCATGCTAGGATTAGCAGGAAAAAGCAAAAAATTTCAGAATTGCACCGTGCAATGTGGAGATATTACTGTTTGTGCATTTACAATATTCATTGATTTTTGCCATTGAAAAACGTCCAGAAATGTTTGAAGCTACTGACTGAATGAAAGGAGCTGGCATCTCACTCTCTTTGAATCTTCTTTATCATGCTAGGATTAGCAGGAAAAAGCAAAAAATTTCAGAATTGCACCGTGCAATGTGGAGATATTACTGTTTGTGCATTTACAATATTCATTGATTTTTGCCATTGAAAAACATGTTTTTCATATACCAGAAATGTTTGAAGCTACTGACTGAATGAAAGGAGCTGGCATCTCACTCTCTTTGAATCTTCTTTATCATGCTAGGATTAACAGGAAAAAGCTAAAAATTTCAGAATTGCACCTTGCAATGTGGAGATATTACTGTTTGTGCATTTACAATATTCATTGATTTTTGCCATTGAAAAACATGTTTTTCATATACCAGAAATGTTTGAAGCTACTGACTGAATGAAAGGAGCTGGCATCTCACTCTCTTTGAATCTTCTTTATCATGCTAGGATTAGCAGGAAAAAGCAAAAAATTTCAGAATTGCACCGTGCAATGTGGAGATATTACTGTTTGTGCATTTACAATATTCATTGATTTTTGCCATTGAAAAACATGTTTTTCATATACCAGAAATGTTTGAAGCTACTGACTGAATGAAAGGAGCTGGCATCTCACTCTCTTTGAATCTTCTTTATCATGCTAGGATTAACAGGAAAAAGCTAAAAATTTCAGAATTGCACCTTGCAAAGTGGAGATATTACTGTTTGTGCATTTACAATATTCATTGATTTTTGCCATTGAAAAACATGTTTTTCATATACCAGAAATGTTTGAAGCTACTGACTGAATGAAAGGAGCTGGCATCTCACTCTCTTTGAATCTTCTTTATCATGATAGGATTAACAGGAAAAAGCAAAAAATTTCAGAATTGCACCTTGCAATGTGGAGATATTACTGTTTGTGCATTTACAATATTCATTGATTTTTGCCATTGAAAAACATGTTTTTCATATACCAGAAATGTTTGAAGCTACTGACTGAATGAAAGGAGCTGGCATCTCACTCTCTTTGAATCTTCTTTATCATGCTAGGATTAACAGGAAAAAGCTAAAAATTTCAGAATTGCACCGTGCAATGTGGAGATATTACTGTTTGTGCATTTACAATATTCATTGATTTTTGCCATTGAAAAACGTCCAGAAATGTTTGAAGCTACTGACTGAATGAAAGGAGCTGGCATCTCACTCTCTTTGAATCTTCTTTATCATGCTAGGATTAACAGGAAAAAGCTAAAAATTTCAGAATTGCACCTTGCAATGTGGAGATATTACTGTTTGTGCATTTACAATATTCATTGATTTTTGCCATTGAAAAACGTCCAGAAATGTTTGAAGCTACTGACTGAATGAAAGGAGCTGGCATCTCACTCTCTTTGAATCTTCTTTATCATGCTAGGATTAGCAGGAAAAAGCAAAAAATTTCAGAATTGCACCGTGCAATGTGGAGATATTACTGTTTGTGCATTTACAATATTCATTGATTTTTGCCATTGAAAAACATGTTTTTCATATACCAGAAATGTTTGAAGCTACTGACTGAATGAAAGGAGCTGGCATCTCACTCTCTTTGAATCTTCTTTATCATGCTAGGATTAGCAGGAAAAAGCTAAAAATTTCAGAATTGCACCGTGCAATGTGGAGATATTACTGTTTGTGCATTTACAATATTCATTGATTTTTGCCATTGAAAAACATGTTTTTCATATACCAGAAATGTTTGAAGCTACTGACTGAATGAAAGGAGCTGGCATCTCACTCTCTTTGAATCTTCTTTATCATGCTAGGATTAACAGGAAAAAGCTAAAAATTTCAGAATTGCACCTTGCAATGTGGAGATATTACTGTTTGTGCATTTACAATATTCATTGATTTTTGCCATTGAAAAACATGTTTTTCATATACCAGAAATGTTTGAAGCTACTGACTGAATGAAAGGAGCTGGCATCTCACTCTCTTTGAATCTTCTTTATCATGCTAGGATTAGCAGGAAAAAGCAAAAAATTTCAGAATTGCACCTTGCAATGTGGAGATATTACTGTTTGTGCATTTACAATATTCATTGATTTTTGCCATTGAAAAACATGTTTTTCATATACCAGAAATGTTTGAAGCTACTGACTGAATGAAAGGAGCTGGCATCTCACTCTCTTTGAATCTTCTTTATCATGCTAGGATTAGCAGGAAAAAGCTAAAAATTTCAGAATTGCACCTTGCAATGTGGAGATATTACTGTTTGTGCATTTACAATATTCATTGATTTTTGCCATTGAAAAACATGTTTTTCATATACCAGAAATGTTTGAAGCTACTGACTGAATGAAAGGAGCTGGCATCTCACTCTCTTTGAATCTTCTTTATCATGCTAGGATTAGCAGGAAAAAGCAAAAAAATTCAGAATTGCACCGTGCAATGTGGAGATATTACTGTTTGTGCATTTACAATATTCATTGATTTTTGCCATTGAAAAACATGTTTTTCATATACCAGAAATGTTTGAAGCTACTGACTGAATGAAAGGAGCTGGCATCTCACTCTCTTTGAATCTTCTTTATCATGGTAGGATTAGCAGGAAAAAGCTAAAAATTTCAGAATTGCACCTTGCAATGTGGAGATATTACTGTTTGTGCATTTACAATATTCATTGATTTTTGCCATTGAAAAACATGTTTTTCATATACCAGAAATGTTTGAAGCTACTGACTGAATGAAAGGAGCTGGCATCTCACTCTCTTTGAATCTTCTTTATCATGCTAGGATTAACAGGAAAAAGCAAAAAATTTCAGAATTGCACCTTGCAATGTGGAGATATTACTGTTTGTGCATTTACAATATTCATTGATTTTTGCCATTGAAAAACATGTTTTTCATATACCAGAAATGTTTGAAGCTACTGACTGAATGAAAGGAGCTGGCATCTCACTCTCTTTGAATCTTCTTTATCATGCTAGGATTAGCAGGAAAAAGCAAAAAATTTCAGAATTGCACCTTGCAATGTGGAGATATTACTGTTTGTGCATTTACAATATTCATTGATTTTTGCCATTGAAAAACATGTTTTTCATATACCAGAAATGTTTGAAGCTACTGACTGAATGAAAGGAGCTGGCATCTCACTCTCTTTGAATCTTCTTTATCATGCTAGGATTAACAGGAAAAAGCTAAAAATTTCAGAATTGCACCTTGCAATGTGGAGATATTACTGTTTGTGCATTTACAATATTCATTGATTTTTGCCATTGAAAAACATGTTTTTCATATACCAGAAATGTTTGAAGCTACTGACTGAATGAAAGGAGCTGGCATCTCACTCTCTTTGAATCTTCTTTATCATGCTCGGACTAACAGGAAAAAGCTAAAAATTTCAGAATTGCACCGTGCAATGTGGAGATATTACTGTTTGTGCATTTACAATATTCATTGATTTTTGCCATTGAAAAACGTTTTTCATATACCAGAAATGTTTGAAGCTACTGACTGAATGAAAGGAGCTGGCATCTCACTCTCTTTGAATCATCTTTATCATGCTAGGATTAGCAGGAAAAAGCAAAAAATTTCAGAATTGCACCGTGCAATGTGGAGATATTACTGTTTGTGCATTTACAATATTCATTGATTTTTGCCATTGAAAAACGTCCAGAAATGTTTGAAGCTACTGACTGAATGAAAGGAGCTGGCATCTCACTCTCTTTGAATCTTCTTTATCATGCTAGGATTAACAGGAAAAAGCTAAAAATTTCAGAATTGCACCTTGCAATGTGGAGATATTACTGTTTGTGCATTTACAATATTCATTGATTTTTGCCATTGATAAACGTCCAGAAATGTTTGAAGCTACTGACTGAATGAAAGGAGCTGGCATCTCACTCTCTTTGAATCTTCTTTATCATGCTAGGATTAGCAGGAAAAAGCAAAAAATTTCAGAATTGCACCTTGCAATGTGGAGATATTACTGTTTGTGCATTTACAATATTCATTGATTTTTGCCATTGAAAAACATGTTTTTCATATACCAGAAATGTTTGAAGCTACTGACTGAATGAAAGGAGCTGGCATCTCACTCTCTTTGAATCTTCTTTATCATGCTAGGATTAGCAGGAAAAAGCTAAAAATTTCAGAATTGCACCGTGCAATGTGGAGATATTACTGTTTGTGCATTTACAATATTCATTGATTTTTGCCATTGAAAAACATGTTTTTCATATACCAGAAATGTTTGAAGCTACTGACTGAATGAAAGGAGCTGGCATCTCACTCTCTTTGAATCTTCTTTATCATGCTAGGATTAGCAGGAAAAAGCAAAAAATTTCAGAATTGCACCTTGCAATGTGGAGATATTACTGTTTGTGCATTTACAATATTCATTGATTTTTGCCATTGAAAAACATGTTTTTCATATACCAGAAATGTTTGAAGCTACTGACTGAATGAAAGGAGCTGGCATCTCACTCTCTTTGAATCTTCTTTATCATGCTAGGATTAACAGGAAAAAGCTAAAAATTTCAGAATTGCACCGTGCAATGTGGAGATATTACTGTTTGTGCATTTACAATATTCATTGATTTTTGCCATTGAAAAACATGTTTTTCATATACCAGAAATGTTTGAAGCTACTGACTGAATGAAAGGAGCTGGCATCTCACTCTCTTTGAATCTTCTTTATCATGCTAGGATTAGCAGGAAAAAGCTAAAAATTTCAGAATTGCACCTTGCAATGTGGAGATATTACTGTTTGTGCATTTACAATATTCATTGATTTTTGCCATTGAAAAACATGTTTTTCATATACCAGAAATGTTTGAAGCTACTGACTGAATGAAAGGAGCTGGCATCTCACTCTCTTTGAATCTTCTTTATCATGCTAGGATTAGCAGGAAAAAGCAAAAAATTTCAGAATTGCACCTTGCAATGTGGAGATATTACTGTTTGTGCATTTACAATATTCATTGATTTTTGCCGTTGAAAAACGTCCAGAAATGTTTGAAGCTACTGACTGAATGAAAGGAGCTGGCATCTCACTCTCTTTGAATCTTCTTTATCATGCTAGGATTAACAGGAAAAAGCTAAAAATTTCAGAATTGCACCGTGCAATGTGGAGATATTACTGTTTGTGCATTTACAATATTCATTGATTTTTGCCATTGAAAAACATGTTTTTCATATACCAGAAATGTTTGAAGCTACTGACTGAAAGGAGCTGGCATCTCACTCTCTTTGAATCTTCTTTATCATGCTAGGATTAACAGGAAAAAGCTAAAAATTTCAGAATTGCACCGTGCAATGTGGAGATATTGCTGTTTGTGCATTTACAATATTCATTGATTTTTGCCATTGAAAAACATGTTTTTCATATACCAGAAATGTTTGAAGCTACTGACTGAATGAAAGGAGCTGGCATCTCACTCTCTTTGAATCTTCTTTATCATGCTAGGATTAACAGGAAAAAGCTAAAAATTTCAGAATTGCACCGTGCAATGTGGAGATATTACTGTTTGTGCATTTACAATATTCATTGATTTTTGCCATTGAAAAACATGTTTTTCATATACCAGAAATGTTTGAAGCTACTGACTGAATGAAAGGAGCTGGCATCTCACTCTCTTTGAATCTTCTTTATCATGCTAGGATTAACAGGAAAAAGCAAAAAATTTCAGAATTGCACCGTGCAATGTGGAGATATTACTGTTTGTGCATTTACAATATTCATTGATTTTTGCCATTGAAAAACATGTTTTTCATATACCAGAAATGTTTGAAGCTACTGACTGAATGAAAGGAGCTGGCATCTCACTCTCTTTGAATCTTCTTTATCATGCTAGGATTAACAGGAAAAAGCTAAAAATTTCAGAATTGCACCTTGCAATGTGGAGATATTACTGTTTGTGCATTTACAATATTCATTGATTTTTGCCATTGAAAAATGTCCAGAAATGTTTGAAGCTACTGACTGAATGAAAGGAGCTGGCATCTCACTCTCTTTGAATCTTCTTTATCATGCTAGGATTAACAGGAAAAAGCTAAAAATTTCAGAATTGCACCGTGCAATGTGGAGATATTACTGTTTGTGCATTTACAATATTCATTGATTTTTGCCATTGAAAAACGTCCAGAAATGTTTGAAGCTACTGACTGAATGAAAGGAGCTGGCATCTCACTCTCTTTGAATCTTCTTTATCATGCTAGGATTAGCAGGAAAAAGCAAAAAATTTCAGAATTGCACCTTGCAATGTGGAGATATTACTGTTTGTGCATTTACAATATTCATTGATTTTTGCCATTGAAAAACATGTTTTTCATATACCAGAAATGTTTGAAGCTACTGACTGAATGAAAGGAGCTGGCATCTCACTCTCTTTGAATCTTCTTTATCATGCTAGGATTAGCAGGAAAAAGCTAAAAATTTCAGAATTGCACCTTGCAATGTGGAGATATTACTGTTTGTGCATTTACAATATTCATTGATTTTTGCCATTGAAAAATGTCCAGAAATGTTTGAAGCTACTGACTGAATGAAAGGAGCTGGCATCTCACTCTCTTTGAATCTTCTTTATCATGCTAGGATTAGCAGGAAAAAGCTAAAAATTTCAGAATTGCACCTTGCAATGTGGAGATATTACTGTTTGTGCATTTACAATATTCATTGATTTTTGCCATTGAAAAACATGTTTTTCATATACCAGAAATGTTTGAAGCTACTGACTGAATGAAAGGAGCTGGCATCTCACTCTCTTTGAATCTTCTTTATCATGCTAGGATTAACAGGAAAAAGCTAAAAATTTCAGAATTGCACCGTGCAATGTGGAGATATTACTGTTTGTGCATTTACAATATTCATTGATTTTTGCCATTGAAAAACATGTTTTTCATATACCAGAAATGTTTGAAGCTACTGACTGAATGAAAGGAGCTGGCATCTCACTCTCTTTGAATCTTCTTTATCATGCTAGGATTAGCAGGAAAAAGCTAAAAATTTCAGAATTGCACCTTGCAATGTGGAGATATTACTGTTTGTGCATTTACAATATTCATTGATTTTTGCCATTGAAAAATGTCCAGAAATGTTTGAAGCTACTGACTGAATGAAAGGAGCTGGCATCTCACTCTCTTTGAATCTTCTTTATCATGCTAGGATTAGCAGGAAAAAGCTAAAAATTTCAGAATTGCACCTTGCAATGTGGAGATATTACTGTTTGTGCATTTACAATATTCATTGATTTTTGCCATTGAAAAACATGTTTTTCATATACCAGAAATGTTTGAAGCTACTGACTGAATGAAAGGAGCTGGCATCTCACTCTCTTTGAATCTTCTTTATCATGCTAGGATTAACAGGAAAAAGCTAAAAATTTCAGAATTGCACCGTGCAATGTGGAGATATTACTGTTTGTGCATTTACAATATTCATTGATTTTTGCCATTGAAAAACATGTTTTTCATATACCAGAAATGTTTGAAGCTACTGACTGAATGAAAGGAGCTGGCATCTCACTCTCTTTGAATCTTCTTTATCATGCTAGGATTAACAGGAAAAAGCAAAAAATTTCAGAATTGCACCGTGCAATGTGGAGATATTACTGTTTGTGCATTTACAATATTCATTGATTTTTGCCATTGAAAAACATGTTTTTCATATACCAGAAATGTTTGAAGCTACTGACTGAATGAAAGGAGCTGGCATCTCACTCTCTTTGAATCTTCTTTATCATGCTAGGATTAACAGGAAAAAGCTAAAAATTTCAGAATTGCACCTTGCAATGTGGAGATATTACTGTTTGTGCATTTACAATATTCATTGATTTTTGCCATTGAAAAACGTCCAGAAATGTTTGAAGCTACTGACTGAATGAAAGGAGCTGGCATCTCACTCTCTTTGAATCTTCTTTATCATGCTAGGATTAACAGGAAAAAGCTAAAAATTTCAGAATTGCACCGTGCAATGTGGAGATATTACTGTTTGTGCATTTACAATATTCATTGATTTTTGCCATTGAAAAACGTCCAGAAATGTTTGAAGCTACTGACTGAATGAAAGGAGCTGGCATCTCACTCTCTTTGAATCTTCTTTATCATGCTAGGATTAGCAGGAAAAAGCAAAAAATTTCAGAATTGCACCTTGCAATGTGGAGATATTACTGTTTGTGCATTTACAATATTCATTGATTTTTGCCATTGAAAAACATGTTTTTCATATACCAGAAATGTTTGAAGCTACTGACTGAATGAAAGGAGCTGGCATCTCACTCTCTTTGAATCTTCTTTATCATGCTAGGATTAGCAGGAAAAAGCTAAAAATTTCAGAATTGCACCGTGCAATGTGGAGATATTACTGTTTGTGCATTTACAATATTCATTGATTTTTGCCATTGAAAAATGTCCAGAAATGTTTGAAGCTACTGACTGAATGAAAGGAGCTGGCATCTCACTCTCTTTGAATCTTCTTTATCATGCTAGGATTAGCAGGAAAAAGCTAAAAATTTCAGAATTGCACCTTGCAATGTGGAGATATTACTGTTTGTGCATTTACAATATTCATTGATTTTTGCCATTGAAAAACATGTTTTTCATATACCAGAAATGTTTGAAGCTACTGACTGAATGAAAGGAGCTGGCATCTCACTCTCTTTGAATCTTCTTTATCATGCTAGGATTAGCAGGAAAAAGCTAAAAATTTCAGAATTGCACCGTGCAATGTGGAGATATTACTGTTTGTGCATTTACAATATTCATTGATTTTTGCCATTGAAAAACGTCCAGAAATGTTTGAAGCTACTGACTGAATGAAAGGAGCTGGCATCTCACTCTCTTTGAATCTTCTTTATCATGCTAGGATTAGCAGGAAAAAGCAAAAAATTTCAGAATTGCACCGTGCAATGTGGAGATATTACTGTTTGTGCATTTACAATATTCATTGATTTTTGCCATTGAAAAACATGTTTTTCATATACCAGAAATGTTTGAAGCTACTGACTGAATGAAAGGAGCTGGCATCTCACTCTCTTTGAATCTTCTTTATCATGCTAGGATTAACAGGAAAAAGCTAAAAATTTCAGAATTGCACCGTGCAATGTGGAGATATTACTGTTTGTGCATTTACAATATTCATTGATTTTTGCCATTGAAAAACATGTTTTTCATATACCAGAAATGTTTGAAGCTACTGACTGAATGAAAGGAGCTGGCATCTCACTCTCTTTGAATCTTCTTTATCATGCTAGGATTAACAGGAAAAAGCTAAAAATTTCAGAATTGCACCGTGCAATGTGGAGATATTACTGTTTGTGCATTTACAATATTCATTGATTTTTGCCATTGAAAAACATGTTTTTCATATACCAGAAATGTTTGAAGCTACTGACTGAATGAAAGGAGCTGGCATCTCACTCTCTTTGAATCTTCTTTATCATGCTAGGATTAGCAGGAAAAAGCTAAAAATTTCAGAATTGCACCTTGCAATGTGGAGATATTACTGTTTGTGCATTTACAATATTCATTGATTTTTGCCATTGAAAAACATGTTTTTCATATACCAGAAATGTTTGAAGCTACTGACTGAATGAAAGGAGCTGGCATCTCACTCTCTTTGAATCTTCTTTATCATGCTAGGATTAGCAGGAAAAAGCTAAAAATTTCAGAATTGCACCGTGCAATGTGGAGATATTACTGTTTGTGCATTTACAATATTCATTGATTTTTGCCATTGAAAAACGTCCAGAAATGTTTGAAGCTACTGACTGAATGAAAGGAGCTGGCATCTCACTCTCTTTGAATCTTCTTTATCATGCTAGGATTAACATAAAAAAGCTAAAAATTTCAGAATTGCACCGTGCAATGTGGAGATATTACTGTTTGTGCATTTACAATATTCATTGATTTTTGCCATTGAAAAACATGTTTTTCATATACCAGAAATGTTTGAAGCTACTGACTGAATGAAAGGAGCTGGCATCTCACTCTCTTTGAATCTTCTTTATCATGCTAGGATTAACAGGAAAAAGCTAAAAATTTCAGAATTGCACCTTGCAATGTGGAGATATTACTGTTTGTGCATTTACAATATTCATTGATTTTTGCCATTGAAAAACATGTTTTTCATATACCAGAAATGTTTGAAGCTACTGACTGAATGAAAGGAGCTGGCATCTCACTCTCTTTGAATCTTCTTTATCATGCTAGGATTAACAGGAAAAAGCTAAAAATTTCAGAATTGCACCGTGCAATGTGGAGATATTACTGTTTGTGCATTTACAATATTCATTGATTTTTGCCATTGAAAAACATGTTTTTCATATACCAGAAATGTTTGAAGCTACTGACTGAATGAAAGGAGCTGGCATCTCACTCTCTTTGAATCTTCTTTATCATGCTAGGATTAGCAGGAAAAAGCTAAAAATTTCAGAATTGCACCTTGCAATGTGGAGATATTACTGTTTGTGCATTTACAATATTCATTGATTTTTGCCATTGAAAAACATGTTTTTCATATACCAGAAATGTTTGAAGCTACTGACTGAATGAAAGGAGCTGGCATCTCACTCTCTTTGAATCTTCTTTATCATGCTAGGATTAGCAGGAAAAAGCTAAAAATTTCAGAATTGCACCGTGCAATGTGGAGATATTACTGTTTGTGCATTTACAATATTCATTGATTTTTGCCATTGAAAAACGTCCAGAAATGTTTGAAGCTACTGACTGAATGAAAGGAGCTGGCATCTCACTCTCTTTGAATCTTCTTTATCATGCTAGGATTAACAGGAAAAAGCTAAAAATTTCAGAATTGCACCGTGCAATGTGGAGATATTACTGTTTGTGCATTTACAATATTCATTGATTTTTGCCATTGAAAAACATGTTTTTCATATACCAGAAATGTTTGAAGCTACTGACTGAATGAAAGGAGCTGGCATCTCACTCTCTTTGAATCTTCTTTATCATGCTAGGATTAACAGGAAAAAGCTAAAAATTTCAGAATTGCACCTTGCAATGTGGAGATATTACTGTTTGTGCATTTACAATATTCATTGATTTTTGCCATTGAAAAACATGTTTTTCATATACCAGAAATGTTTGAAGCTACTGACTGAATGAAAGGAGCTGGCATCTCACTCTCTTTGAATCTTCTTTATCATGCTAGGATTAACAGGAAAAAGCTAAAAATTTCAGAATTGCACCTTGCAATGTGGAGATATTACTGTTTGTGCATTTACAATATTCATTGATTTTTGCCATTGAAAAACGTCCAGAAATGTTTGAAGCTACTGACTGAATGAAAGGAGCTGGCATCTCACTCTCTTTGAATCTTCTTTATCATGCTAGGATTAACAGGAAAAAGCAAAAAATTTCAGAATTGCACCTTGCAATGTGGAGATATTACTGTTTGTGCATTTACAATATTCATTGATTTTTGCCATTGAAAAACATGTTTTTCATATACCAGAAATGTTTGAAGCTACTGACTGAATGAAAGGAGCTGGCATCTCACTCTCTTTGAATCTTCTTTATCATGCTAGGATTAGCAGGAAAAAGCTAAAAATTTCAGAATTGCACCGTGCAATGTGGAGATATTACTGTTTGTGCATTTACAATATTCATTGATTTTTGCCATTGAAAAACGTCCAGAAATGTTTGAAGCTACTGACTGAATGAAAGGAGCTGGCATCTCACTCTCTTTGAATCTTCTTTATCATGCTAGGATTAACAGGAAAAAGCTAAAAATTTCAGAATTGCACCGTGCAATGTGGAGATATTACTGTTTGTGCATTTACAATATTCATTGATTTTTGCCATTGAAAAACATGTTTTTCATATACCAGAAATGTTTGAAGCTACTGACTGAATGAAAGGAGCTGGCATCTCACTCTCTTTGAATCTTCTTTATCATGCTAGGATTAACAGGAAAAAGCTAAAAATTTCAGAATTGCACCTTGCAATGTGGAGATATTACTGTTTGTGCATTTACAATATTCATTGATTTTTGCCATTGAAAAACATGTTTTTCATATACCAGAAATGTTTGAAGCTACTGACTGAATGAAAGGAGCTGGCATCTCACTCTCTTTGAATCTTCTTTATCATGCTAGGATTAACAGGAAAAAGCTAAAAATTTCAGAATTGCACCTTGCAATGTGGAGATATTACTGTTTGTGCATTTACAATATTCATTGATTTTTGCCATTGAAAAACGTCCAGAAATGTTTGAAGCTACTGACTGAATGAAAGGAGCTGGCATCTCACTCTCTTTGAATCTTCTTTATCATGCTAGGATTAACAGGAAAAAGCAAAAAATTTCAGAATTGCACCTTGCAATGTGGAGATATTACTGTTTGTGCATTTACAATATTCATTGATTTTTGCCATTGAAAAACATGTTTTTCATATACCAGAAATGTTTGAAGCTACTGACTGAATGAAAGGAGCTGGCATCTCACTCTCTTTGAATCTTCTTTATCATGCTAGGATTAGCAGGAAAAAGCTAAAAATTTCAGAATTGCACCGTGCAATGTGGAGATATTACTGTTTGTGCATTTACAATATTCATTGATTTTTGCCATTGAAAAACGTCCAGAAATGTTTGAAGCTACTGACTGAATGAAAGGAGCTGGCATCTCACTCTCTTTGAATCTTCTTTATCATGCTAGGATTAACAGGAAAAAGCAAAAAATTTCAGAATTGCACCTTGCAATGTGGAGATATTACTGTTTGTGCATTTACAATATTCATTGATTTTTGCCATTGAAAAACATGTTTTTCATATACCAGAAATGTTTGAAGCTACTGACTGAATGAAAGGAGCTGGCATCTCACTCTCTTTGAATCTTCTTTATCATGCTAGGATTAACAGGAAAAAGCAAAAAATTTCAGAATTGCACCGTGCAATGTGGAGATATTACTGTTTGTGCATTTACAATATTCATTGATTTTTGCCATTGAAAAACATGTTTTTCATATACCAGAAATGTTTGAAGCTACTGACTGAATGAAAGGAGCTGGCATCTCACTCTCTTTGAATCTTCTTTATCATGCTAGGATTAGCAGGAAAAAGCAAAAAATTTCAGAATTGCACCGTGCAATGTGGAGATATTACTGTTTGTGCATTTACAATATTCATTGATTTTTGCCATTGAAAAACGTCCAGAAATGTTTGAAGCTACTGACTGAATGAAAGGAGCTGGCATCTCACTCTCTTTGAATCTTCTTTATCATGCTAGGATTAACAGGAAAAAGCTAAAAATTTCAGAATTGCACCGTGCAATGTGGAGATATTACTGTTTGTGCATTTACAATATTCATTGATTTTTGCCATTGAAAAACATGTTTTTCATATACCAGAAATGTTTGAAGCTACTGACTGAATGAAAGGAGCTGGCATCTCACTCTCTTTGAATCTTCTTTATCATGCTAGGATTAGCAGGAAAAAGCAAAAAATTTCAGAATTGCACCGTGCAATGTGGAGATATTACTGTTTGTGCATTTACAATATTCATTGATTTTTGCCATTGAAAAACATGTTTTTCATATACCAGAAATGTTTGAAGCTACTGACTGAATGAAAGGAGCTGGCATCTCACTCTCTTTGAATCTTCTTTATCATGCTAGGATTAACAGGAAAAAGCTAAAAATTTCAGAATTGCACCTTGCAATGTGGAGATATTACTGTTTGTGCATTTACAATATTCATTGATTTTTGCCATTGAAAAACATGTTTTTCATATACCAGAAATGTTTGAAGCTACTGACTGAATGAAAGGAGCTGGCATCTCACTCTCTTTGAATCTTCTTTATCATGCTAGGATTAACAGGAAAAAGCTAAAAATTTCAGAATTGCACCTTGCAATGTGGAGATATTACTGTTTGTGCATTTACAATATTCATTGATTTTTGCCATTGAAAAACATGTTTTTCATATACCAGAAATGTTTGAAGCTACTGACTGAATGAAAGGAGCTGGCATCTCACTCTCTTTGAATCTTCTTTATCATGCTAGGATTAACAGGAAAAAGCTAAAAATTTCAGAATTGCACCTTGCTATGTGGAGATATTACTGTTTGTGCATTTACAATATTCATTGATTTTTGCCATTGAAAAACGTCCAGAAATGTTTGAAGCTACTGACTGAATGAAAGGAGCTGGCATCTCACTCTCTTTGAATCTTCTTTATCATGCTAGGATTAACAGGAAAAAGCTAAAAATTTCAGAATTGCACCGTGCAATGTGGAGATATTACTGTTTGTGCATTTACAATATTCATTGATTTTTGCCATTGAAAAACGTCCAGAAATGTTTGAAGCTACTGACTGAATGAAAGGAGCTGGCATCTCACTCTCTTTGAATCTTCTTTATCATGCTAGGATTAGCAGGAAAAAGCAAAAAATTTCAGAATTGCACCGTGCAATGTGGAGATATTACTGTTTGTGCATTTACAATATTCATTGATTTTTGCCATTGAAAAACATGTTTTTCATATACCAGAAATGTTTGAAGCTACTGACTGAATGAAAGGAGCTGGCATCTCACTCTCTTTGAATCTTCTTTATCATGCTAGGATTAGCAGGAAAAAGCAAAAAATTTCAGAATTGCACCTTGCAATGTGGAGATATTACTGTTTGTGCATTTACAATATTCATTGATTTTTGCCATTGAAAAACATGTTTTTCATATACCAGAAATGTTTGAAGCTACTGACTGAATGAAAGGAGCTGGCATCTCACTCTCTTTGAATCTTCTTTATCATGCTAGGATTAGCAGGAAAAAGCAAAAAATTTCAGAATTGCACCTTGCAATGTGGAGATATTACTGTTTGTGCATTTACAATATTCATTGATTTTTGCCATTGAAAAACATGTTTTTCATATACCAGAAATGTTTGAAGCTACTGACTGAATGAAAGGAGCTGGCATCTCACTCTCTTTGAATCTTCTTTATCATGCTAGGATTAACAGGAAAAAGCTAAAAATTTCAGAATTGCACCGTGCAATGTGGAGATATTACTGTTTGTGCATTTACAATATTCATTGATTTTTGCCATTGAAAAACGTCCAGAAATGTTTGAAGCTACTGACTGAATGAAAGGAGCTGGCATCTCACTCTCTTTGAATCTTCTTTATCATGCTAGGATTAGCAGGAAAAAGCAAAAAATTTCAGAATTGCACCTTGCAATGTGGAGATATTACTGTTTGTGCATTTACAATATTCATTGATTTTTGCCATTGAAAAACATGTTTTTCATATACCAGAAATGTTTGAAGCTACTGACTGAATGAAAGGAGCTGGCATCTCACTCTCTTTGAATCTTCTTTATCATGCTAGGATTAGCAGGAAAAAGCTAAAAATTTCAGAATTGCACCGTGCAATGTGGAGATATTACTGTTTGTGCATTTACAATATTCATTGATTTTTGCCATTGAAAAACATGTTTTTCATATACCAGAAATGTTTGAAGCTACTGACTGAATGAAAGGAGCTGGCATCTCACTCTCTTTGAATCTTCTTTATCATGCTAGGATTAGCAGGAAAAAGCAAAAAATTTCAGAATTGCACCGTGCAATGTGGAGATATTACTGTTTGTGCATTTACAATATTCATTGATTTTTGCCATTGAAAAACGTCCAGAAATGTTTGAAGCTACTGACTGAATGAAAGGAGCTGGCATCTCACTCTCTTTGAATCTTCTTTATCATGCTAGGATTAACAGGAAAAAGCTAAAAATTTCAGAATTGCACCGTGCAATGTGGAGATATTACTGTTTGTGCATTTACAATATTCATTGATTTTTGCCATTGAAAAACGTCCAGAAATGTTTGAAGCTACTGACTGAATGAAAGGAGCTGGCATCTCACTCTCTTTGAATCTTCTTTATCATGCTAGGATTAACAGGAAAAAGCAAAAAATTTCAGAATTGCACCGTGCAATGTGGAGATATTACTGTTTGTGCATTTACAATATTCATTGATTTTTGCCATTGAAAAACATGTTTTTCATATACCAGAAATGTTTGAATCTACTGACTGAATGAAAGGAGCTGGCATCTCACTCTCTTTGAATCTTCTTTATCATGCTAGGATTAGCAGGAAAAAGCAAAAAATTTCAGAATTGCACCTTGCTATGTGGAGATATTACTGTTTGTGCATTTACAATATTCATTGATTTTTGCCATTGAAAAACGTCCAGAAATGTTTGAAGCTACTGACTGAATGAAAGGAGCTGGCATCTCACTCTCTTTGAATCTTCTTTATCATGCTAGGATTAACAGGAAAAAGCTAAAAATTTCAGAATTGCACCGTGCAATGTGGAGATATTACTGTTTGTGCATTTACAATATTCATTGATTTTTGCCATTGAAAAACGTCCAGAAATGTTTGAAGCTACTGACTGAATGAAAGGAGCTGGCATCTCACTCTCTTTGAATCTTCTTTATCATGCTAGGATTAGCAGGAAAAAGCAAAAAATTTCAGAATTGCACCGTGCAATGTGGAGATATTACTGTTTGTGCATTTACAATATTCATTGATTTTTGCCATTGAAAAACATGTTTTTCATATACCAGAAATGTTTGAAGCTACTGACTGAATGAAAGGAGCTGGCATCTCACTCTCTTTGAATCTTCTTTATCATGCTAGGATTAGCAGGAAAAAGCAAAAAATTTCAGAATTGCACCTTGCAATGTGGAGATATTACTGTTTGTGCATTTACAATATTCATTGATTTTTGCCATTGAAAAACATGTTTTTCATATACCAGAAATGTTTGAAGCTACTGACTGAATGAAAGGAGCTGGCATCTCACTCTCTTTGAATCTTCTTTATCATGCTAGGATTAGCAGGAAAAAGCAAAAAATTTCAGAATTGCACCTTGCAATGTGGAGATATTACTGTTTGTGCATTTACAATATTCATTGATTTTTGCCATTGAAAAACATGTTTTTCATATACCAGAAATGTTTGAAGCTACTGACTGAATGAAAGGAGCTGGCATCTCACTCTCTTTGAATCTTCTTTATCATGCTAGGATTAACAGGAAAAAGCTAAAAATTTCAGAATTGCACCGTGCAATGTGGAGATATTACTGTTTGTGCATTTACAATATTCATTGATTTTTGCCATTGAAAAACGTCCAGAAATGTTTGAAGCTACTGACTGAATGAAAGGAGCTGGCATCTCACTCTCTTTGAATCTTCTTTATCATGCTAGGATTAGCAGGAAAAAGCAAAAAATTTCAGAATTGCACCTTGCAATGTGGAGATATTACTGTTTGTGCATTTACAATATTCATTGATTTTTGCCATTGAAAAACATGTTTTTCATATACCAGAAATGTTTGAAGCTACTGACTGAATGAAAGGAGCTGGCATCTCACTCTCTTTGAATCTTCTTTATCATGCTAGGATTAGCAGGAAAAAGCTAAAAATTTCAGAATTGCACCGTGCAATGTGGAGATATTACTGTTTGTGCATTTACAATATTCATTGATTTTTGCCATTGAAAAACATGTTTTTCATATACCAGAAATGTTTGAAGCTACTGACTGAATGAAAGGAGCTGGCATCTCACTCTCTTTGAATCTTCTTTATCATGCTAGGATTAGCAGGAAAAAGCAAAAAATTTCAGAATTGCACCGTGCAATGTGGAGATATTACTGTTTGTGCATTTACAATATTCATTGATTTTTGCCATTGAAAAACGTCCAGAAATGTTTGAAGCTACTGACTGAATGAAAGGAGCTGGCATCTCACTCTCTTTGAATCTTCTTTATCATGCTAGGATTAACAGGAAAAAGCTAAAAATTTCAGAATTGCACCGTGCAATGTGGAGATATTACTGTTTGTGCATTTACAATATTCATTGATTTTTGCCATTGAAAAACGTCCAGAAATGTTTGAAGCTACTGACTGAATGAAAGGAGCTGGCATCTCACTCTCTTTGAATCTTCTTTATCATGCTAGGATTAACAGGAAAAAGCAAAAAATTTCAGAATTGCACCGTGCAATGTGGAGATATTACTGTTTGTGCATTTACAATATTCATTGATTTTTGCCATTGAAAAACATGTTTTTCATATACCAGAAATGTTTGAAGCTACTGACTGAATGAAAGGAGCTGGCATCTCACTCTCTTTGAATCTTCTTTATCATGCTAGGATTAGCAGGAAAAAGCAAAAAATTTCAGAATTGCACCGTGCAATGTGGAGATATTACTGTTTGTGCATTTACAATATTCATTGATTTTTGCCATTGAAAAACATGTTTTTCATATACCAGAAATGTTTGAAGCTACTGACTGAATGAAAGGAGCTGGCATCTCACTCTCTTTGAATCTTCTTTATCATGCTAGGATTAACAGGAAAAAGCTAAAAATTTCAGAATTGCACCTTGCAATGTGGAGATATTACTGTTTGTGCATTTACAATATTCATTGATTTTTGCCATTGAAAAACATGTTTTTCATATACCAGAAATGTTTGAAGCTACTGACTGAATGAAAGGAGCTGGCATCTCACTCTCTTTGAATCTTCTTTATCATGCTAGGATTAGCAGGAAAAAGCTAAAAATTTCAGAATTGCACCGTGCAATGTGGAGATATTACTGTTTGTGCATTTACAATATTCATTGATTTTTGCCATTGAAAAACATGTTTTTCATATACCAGAAATGTTTGAAGCTACTGACTGAATGAAAGGAGCTGGCATCTCACTCTCTTTGAATCTTCTTTATCATGCTAGGATTAGCAGGAAAAAGCAAAAAATTTCAGAATTGCACCGTGCAATGTGGAGATATTACTGTTTGTGCATTTACAATATTCATTGATTTTTGCCATTGAAAAACGTCCAGAAATGTTTGAAGCTACTGACTGAATGAAAGGAGCTGGCATCTCACTCTCTTTGAATCTTCTTTATCATGCTAGGATTAACAGGAAAAAGCTAAAAATTTCAGAATTGCACCGTGCAATGTGGAGATATTACTGTTTGTGCATTTACAATATTCATTGATTTTTGCCATTGAAAAACATGTTTTTCATATACCAGAAATGTTTGAAGCTACTGACTGAATGAAAGGAGCTGGCATCTCACTCTCTTTGAATCTTCTTTATCATGCTAGGATTAACAGGAAAAAGCTAAAAATTTCAGAATTGCACCGTGCAATGTGGAGATATTACTGTTTGTGCATTTACAATATTCATTGATTTTTGCCATTGAAAAACATGTTTTTCATATACCAGAAATGTTTGAAGCTACTGACTGAATGAAAGGAGCTGGCATCTCACTCTCTTTGAATCTTCTTTATCATGCTAGGATTAGCAGGAAAAAGCAAAAAATTTCAGAATTGCACCTTGCAATGTGGAGATATTACTGTTTGTGCATTTACAATATTCATTGATTTTTGCCATTGAAAAACGTCCAGAAATGTTTGAAGCTACTGACTGAATGAAAGGAGCTGGCATCTCACTCTCTTTGAATCTTCTTTATCATGCTAGGATTAGCAGGAAAAAGCAAAAAATTTCAGAATTGCACCGTGCAATGTGGAGATATTACTGTTTGTGCATTTACAATATTCATTGATTTTTGCCATTGAAAAACATGTTTTTCATATACCAGAAATGTTTGAAGCTACTGACTGAATGAAAGGAGCTGGCATCTCACTCTCTTTGAATCTTCTTTATCATGCTAGGATTAGCAGGAAAAAGCAAAAAATTTCAGAATTGCACCTTGCAATGTGGAGATATTACTGTTTGTGCATTTACAATATTCATTGATTTTTGCCATTGAAAAAATGTTTTTCATATACCAGAAATGTTTGAAGCTACTGACTGAATGAAAGGAGCTGGCATCTCACTCTCTTTGAATCTTCTTTATCATGCTAGGATTAGCAGGAAAAAGCAAAAAATTTCAGAATTGCACCGTGCAATGTGGAGATATTACTGTTTGTGCATTTACAATATTCATTGATTTTTGCCATTGAAAAACGTCCAGAAATGTTTGAAGCTACTGACTGAATGAAAGGAGCTGGCATCTCACTCTCTTTGAATCTTCTTTATCATGCTAGGATTAGCAGGAAAAAGCAAAAAATTTCAGAATTGCACCGTGCAATGTGGAGATATTACTGTTTGTGCATTTACAATATTCATTGATTTTTGCCATTGAAAAACATGTTTTTCATATACCAGAAATGTTTGAAGCTACTGACTGAATGAAAGGAGCTGGCATCTCACTCTCTTTGAATCTTCTTTATCATGCTAGGATTAACAGGAAAAAGCAAAAAATTTCAGAATTGCACCTTGCAATGTGGAGATATTACTGTTTGTGCATTTACAATATTCATTGATTTTTGCCATTGAAAAACATGTTTTTCATATACCAGAAATGTTTGAAGCTACTGACTGAATGAAAGGAGCTGGCATCTCACTCTCTTTGAATCTTCTTTATCATGCTAGGATTAACAGGAAAAAGCTAAAAATTTCAGAATTGCACCGTGCAATGTGGAGATATTACTGTTTGTGCATTTACAATATTCATTGATTTTTGCCATTGAAAAACATGTTTTTCATATACCAGAAATGTTTGAAGCTACTGACTGAATGAAAGGAGCTGGCATCTCACTCTCTTTGAATCTTCTTTATCATGCTAGGATTAACAGGAAAAAGCTAAAAATTTCAGAATTGCACCTTGCAATGTGGAGATATTACTGTTTGTGCATTTACAATATTCATTGATTTTTGCCATTGAAAAACATGTTTTTCATATACCAGAAATGTTTGAAGCTACTGACTGAATGAAAGGAGCTGGCATCTCACTCTCTTTGAATCTTCTTTATCATGCTAGGATTAGCAGGAAAAAGCAAAAAATTTCAGAATTGCACCGTGCAATGTGGAGATATTACTGTTTGTGCATTTACAATATTCATTGATTTTTGCCATTGAAAAACATGTTTTTCATATACCAGAAATGTTTGAAGCTACTGACTGAATGAAAGGAGCTGGCATCTCACTCTCTTTGAATCTTCTTTATCATGCTAGGATTAGCAGGAAAAAGCTAAAAATTTCAGAATTGCACCGTGCAATGTGGAGATATTACTGTTTGTGCATTTACAATATTCATTGATTTTTGCCATTGAAAAACGTCCAGAAATGTTTGAAGCTACTGACTGAATGAAAGGAGCTGGCATCTCACTCTCTTTGAATCTTCTTTATCATGCTAGGATTAACAGGAAAAAGCTAAAAATTTCAGAATTGCACCTTGCAATGTGGAGATATTACTGTTTGTGCATTTACAATATTCATTGATTTTTGCCATTGAAAAACATGTTTTTCATATACCAGAAATGTTTGAAGCTACTGACTGAATGAAAGGAGCTGGCATCTCACTCTCTTTGAATCTTCTTTATCATGCTAGGATTAACAGGAAAAAGCTAAAAATTTCAGAATTGCACCGTGCAATGTGGAGATATTACTGTTTGTGCATTTACAATATTCATTGATTTTTGCCATTGAAAAACATGTTTTTCATATACCAGAAATGTTTGAAGCTACTGACTGAATGAAAGGAGCTGGCATCTCACTCTCTTTGAATCTTCTTTATCATGCTAGGATTAGCAGGAAAAAGCAAAAAATTTCAGAATTGCACCTTGCAATGTGGAGATATTACTGTTTGTGCATTTACAATATTCATTGATTTTTGCCATTGAAAAACATGTTTTTCATATACCAGAAATGTTTGAAGCTACTGACTGAATGAAAGGAGCTGGCATCTCACTCTCTTTGAATCTTCTTTATCATGCTAGGATTAACAGGAAAAAGCTAAAAATTTCAGAATTGCACCGTGCAATGTGGAGATATTACTGTTTGTGCATTTACAATATTCATTGATTTTTGCCATTGAAAAACATGTTTTTCATATACCAGAAATGTTTGAAGCTACTGACTGAATGAAAGGAGCTGGCATCTCACTCTCTTTGAATCTTCTTTATCATGCTAGGATTAGCAGGAAAAAGCAAAAAATTTCAGAATTGCACCTTGCAATGTGGAGATATTACTGTTTGTGCATTTACAATATTCATTGATTTTTGCCATTGAAAAACATGTTTTTCATATACCAGAAATGTTTGAAGCTACTGACTGAATGAAAGGAGCTGGCATCTCACTCTCTTTGAATCTTCTTTATCATGCTAGGATTAGCAGGAAAAAGCTAAAAATTTCAGAATTGCACCTTGCAATGTGGAGATATTACTGTTTGTGCATTTACAATATTCATTGATTTTTGCCATTGAAAAACATGTTTTTCATATACCAGAAATGTTTGAAGCTACTGACTGAATGAAAGGAGCTGGCATCTCACTCTCTTTGAATCTTCTTTATCATGCTAGGATTAACAGGAAAAAGCTAAAAATTTCAGAATTGCACCGTGCAATGTGGAGATATTACTGTTTGTGCATTTACAATATTCATTGATTTTTGCCATTGAAAAACATGTTTTTCATATACCAGAAATGTTTGAAGCTACTGACTGAATGAAAGGAGCTGGCATCTCACTCTCTTTGAATCTTCTTTATCATGCTAGGATTAGCAGGAAAAAGCAAAAAATTTCAGAATTGCACCTTGCAATGTGGAGATATTACTGTTTGTGCATTTACAATATTCATTGATTTTTGCCATTGAAAAACATGTTTTTCATATACCAGAAATGTTTGAAGCTACTGACTGAATGAAAGGAGCTGGCATCTCACTCTCTTTGAATCTTCTTTATCATGCTAGGATTAACAGGAAAAAGCTAAAAATTTCAGAATTGCACCGTGCAATGTGGAGATATTACTGTTTATGCATTTACAATATTCATTGATTTTTGCCATTGAAAAACATGTTTTTCATATACCAGAAATGTTTGAAGCTACTGACTGAATGAATGGAGCTGGCATCTCACTCTCTTTGAATCTTCTTTATCATGCTAGGATTAACAGGAAAAAGCTAAAAATTTCAGAATTGCACCGTGCAATGTGGAGATATTACTGTTTGTGCATTTACAATATTCATTGATTTTTGCCATTGAAAAACATGTTTTTCATATACCAGAAATGTTTGAAGCTACTGACTGAATGAAAGGAGCTGGCATCTCACTCTCTTTGAATCTTCTTTATCATGCTAGGATTAGCAGGAAAAAGCAAAAAATTTCAGAATTGCACCTTGCAATGTGGAGATATTACTGTTTGTGCATTTACAATATTCATTGATTTTTGCCATTGAAAAACATGTTTTTCATATACCAGAAATGTTTGAAGCTACTGACTGAATGAAAGGAGCTGGCATCTCACTCTCTTTGAATCTTCTTTATCATGCTAGGATTAACAGGAAAAAGCTAAAAATTTCAGAATTGCACCGTGCAATGTGGAGATATTACTGTTTGTGCATTTACAATATTCAATGATTTTTGCCATTGAAAAACGTCCAGAAATGTTTGAAGCTACTGACTGAATGAAAGGAGCTGGCATCTCACTCTCTTTGAATCTTCTTTATCATGCTAGGATTAGCAGGAAAAAGCTAAAAATTTCAGAATTGCACCGTGCAATGTGGAGATATTACTGTTTGTGCATTTACAATATTCATTGATTTTTGCCATTGAAAAACATGTTTTTCATATACCAGAAATGTTTGAAGCTACTGACTGAATGAAAGGAGCTGGCATCTCACTCTCTTTGAATCTTCTTTATCATGCTAGGATTAACAGGAAAAAGCAAAAAATTTCAGAATTGCACCGTGCAATGTGGAGATATTACTGTTTGTGCATTTACAATATTCATTGATTTTTGCCATTGAAAAACATGTTTTTCATATACCAGAAATGTTTGAAGCTACTGACTGAATGAAAGGAGCTGGCATCTCACTCTCTTTGAATCTTCTTTATCATGCTAGGATTAGCAGGAAAAAGCAAAAAATTTCAGAATTGCACCTTGCAATGTGGAGATATTACTGTTTGTGCATTTACAATATTCATTGATTTTTGCCATTGAAAAACGTCCAGAAATGTTTGAAGCTACTGACTGAATGAAAGGAGCTGGCATCTCACTCTCTTTGAATCTTCTTTATCATGGTAGGATTAGCAGGAAAAAGCAAAAAATTTCAGAATTGCACCGTGCAATGTGGAGATATTACTGTTTGTGCATTTACAATATTCATTGATTTTTGCCATTGAAAAACATGTTTTTCATATACCAGAAATGTTTGAAGCTACTGACTGAATGAAAGGAGCTGGCATCTCACTCTCTTTGAATCTTCTTTATCATGCTAGGATTAGCAGGAAAAAGCAAAAAATTTCAGAATTGCACCTTGCAATGTGGAGATATTACTGTTTGTGCATTTACAATATTCATTGATTTTTGCCATTGAAAAACATGTTTTTCATATACCAGAAATGTTTGAAGCTACTGACTGAATGAAAGGAGCTGGCATCTCACTCTCTTTGAATCTTCTTTATCATGCTAGGATTAGCAGGAAAAAGCAAAAAATTTCAGAATTGCACCGTGCAATGTGGAGATATTACTGTTTGTGCATTTACAATGTTCATTGATTTTTGCCATTGAAAAACGTCCAGAAATGTTTGAAGCTACTGACTGAATGAAAGGAGCTGGCATCTCACTCTCTTTGAATCTTCTTTATCATGCTAGGATTAACAGGAAAAAGCTAAAAATTTCAGAATTGCACCGTGCAATGTGGAGATATTACTGTTTGTGCATTTACAATATTCATTGATTTTTGCCATTGAAAAACATGTTTTTCATATACCAGAAATGTTTGAAGCTACTGACTGAATGAAAGGAGCTGGCATCTCACTCTCTTTGAATCTTCTTTATCATGCTAGGATTAACAGGAAAAAGCTAAAAATTTCAGAATTGCACCGTGCAATGTGGAGATATTACTGTTTGTGCATTTACAATATTCATTGATTTTTGCCATTGAAAAACATGTTTTTCATATACCAGAAATGTTTGAAGCTACTGACTGAATGAAAGGAGCTGGCATCTCACTCTTTGAATCTTCTTTATCATGCTAGGATTAGCAGGAAAAAGCAAAAAATTTCAGAATTGCACCGTGCAATGTGGAGATATTACTGTTTGTGCATTTACAATATTCATTGATTTTTGCCATTGAAAAACATGTTTTTCATATACCAGAAATGTTTGAAGCTACTGACTGAATGAAAGGAGCTGGCATCTCACTCTCTTTGAATCTTCTTTATCATGCTAGGATTAACAGGAAAAAGCTAAAAATTTCAGAATTGCACCTTGCAATGTGGAGATATTACTGTTTGTGCATTTACAATATTCATTGATTTTTGCCATTGAAAAACATGTTTTTCATATACCAGAAATGTTTGAAGCTACTGACTGAATGAAAGGAGCTGGCATCTCACTCTCTTTGAATCTTCTTTATCATGCTAGGATTAACAGGAAAAAGCAAAAAATTTCAGAATTGCACCTTGCAATGTGGAGATATTACTGTTTGTGCATTTACAATATTCATTGATTTTTGCCATTGAAAAACATGTTTTTCATATACCAGAAATGTTTGAAGCTACTGACTGAATGAAAGGAGCTGGCATCTCACTCTCTTTGAATCTTCTTTATCATGCTAGGATTAACAGGAAAAAGCTAAAAATTTCAGAATTGCACCGTGCAATGTGGAGATATTACTGTTTGTGCATTTACAATATTCATTGATTTTTGCCATTGAAAAACGTCCAGAAATGTTTGAAGCTACTGACTGAATGAAAGGAGCTGGCATCTCACTCTCTTTGAATCTTCTTTATCATGCTAGGATTAACAGGAAAAAGCTAAAAATTTCAGAATTGCACCTTGCAATGTGGAGATATTACTGTTTGTGCATTTACAATATTCATTGATTTTTGCCATTGAAAAACGTCCAGAAATGTTTGAAGCTACTGACTGAATGAAAGGAGCTGGCATCTCACTCTCTTTGAATCTTCTTTATCATGCTAGGATTAGCAGGAAAAAGCAAAAAATTTCAGAATTGCACCTTGCAATGTGGAGATATTACTGTTTGTGCATTTACAATATTCATTGATTTTTGCCATTGAAAAACATGTTTTTCATATACCAGAAATGTTTGAAGCTACTGACTGAATGAAAGGAGCTGGCATCTCACTCTCTTTGAATCTTCTTTATCATGCTAGGATTAACAGGAAAAAGCTAAAAATTTCAGAATTGCACCTTGCAATGTGGAGATATTACTGTTTGTGCATTTACAATATTCATTGATTTTTGCCATTGAAAAACATGTTTTTCATATACCAGAAATGTTTGAAGCTACTGACTGAATGAAAGGAGCTGGCATCTCACTCTCTTTGAATCTTCTTTATCATGCTAGGATTAGCAGGAAAAAGCAAAAAATTTCAGAATTGCACCTTGCAATGTGGAGATATTACTGTTTGTGCATTTACAATATTCATTGATTTTTGCCATTGAAAAACATGTTTTTCATATACCAGAAATGTTTGAAGCTACTGACTGAATGAAAGGAGCTGGCATCTCACTCTCTTTGAATCTTCTTTATCATGCTAGGATTAACAGGAAAAAGCTAAAAATTTCAGAATTGCACCGTGCAATGTGGAGATATTACTGTTTGTGCATTTACAATATTCATTGATTTTTGCCATTGAAAAACGTCCAGAAATGTTTGAAGCTACTGACTGAATGAAAGGAGCTGGCATCTCACTCTCTTTGAATCTTCTTTATCATGCTAGGATTAGCAGGAAAAAGCAAAAAATTTCAGAATTGCACCTTGCAATGTGGAGATATTACTGTTTGTGCATTTACAATATTCATTGATTTTTGCCATTGAAAAACATGTTTTTCATATACCAGAAATGTTTGAAGCTACTGACTGAATGAAAGGAGCTGGCATCTCACTCTCTTTGAATCTTCTTTATCATGCTAGGATTAACAGGAAAAAGCTAAAAATTTCAGAATTGCACCGTGCAATGTGGAGATATTACTGTTTGTGCATTTACAATATTCATTGATTTTTGCCATTGAAAAACATGTTTTTCATATACCAGAAATGTTTGAAGCTACTGACTGAATGAAAGGAGCTGGCATCTCACTCTCTTTGAATCTTCTTTATCATGCTAGGATTAGCAGGAAAAAGCAAAAAATTTCAGAATTGCACCTTGCAATGTGGAGATATTACTGTTTGTGCATTTACAATATTCATTGATTTTTGCCATTGAAAAACGTCCAGAAATGTTTGAAGCTACTGACTGAATGAAAGGAGCTGGCATCTCACTCTCTTTGAATCTTCTTTATCATGCTAGGATTAGCAGGAAAAAGCAAAAAATTTCAGAATTGCACTGTGCAATGTGGAGATATTACTGTTTGTGCATTTACAATATTCATTGATTTTTGCCATTGAAAAACATGTTTTTCATATACCAGAAATGTTTGAAGCTACTGACTGAATGAAAGGAGCTGGCATCTCACTCTCTTTGAATCTTCTTTATCATGCTAGGATTAACAGGAAAAAGCTAAAAATTTCAGAATTGCACCTTGCAATGTGGAGATATTACTGTTTGTGCATTTACAATATTCATTGATTTTTGCCATTGAAAAACATGTTTTTCATATACCAGAAATGTTTGAAGCTACTGACTGAATGAAAGGAGCTGGCATCTCACTCTCTTTGAATCTTCTTTATCATGCTAGGATTAACAGGAAAAAGCAAAAAATTTCAGAATTGCACCTTGCAATGTGGAGATATTACTGTTTGTGCATTTACAATATTCATTGATTTTTGCCATTGAAAAACATGTTTTTCATATACCAGAAATGTTTGAAGCTACTGACTGAATGAAAGGAGCTGGCATCTCACTCTCTTTGAATCTTCTTTATCATGCTAGGATTAACAGGAAAAAGCTAAAAATTTCAGAATTGCACCGTGCAATGTGGAGATATTACTGTTTGTGCATTTACAATATTCATTGATTTTTGCCATTGAAAAACATGTTTTTCATATACCAGAAATGTTTGAAGCTACTGACTGAATGAAAGGAGCTGGCATCTCACTCTCTTTGAATCTTCTTTATCATGCTAGGATTAACAGGAAAAAGCAAAAAATTTCAGAATTGCACCGTGCAATGTGGAGATATTACTGTTTGTGCATTTACAATATTCAATGATTTTTGCCATTGAAAAACGTCCAGAAATGTTTGAAGCTACTGACTGAATGAAAGGAGCTGGCATCTCACTCTCTTTGAATCTTCTTTATCATGCTAGGATTAGCAGGAAAAAGCTAAAAATTTCAGAATTGCACCGTGCAATGTGGAGATATTACTGTTTGTGCATTTACAATATTCATTGATTTTTGCCATTGAAAAACATGTTTTTCATATACCAGAAATGTTTGAAGCTACTGACTGAATGAAAGGAGCTGGCATCTCACTCTCTTTGAATCTTCTTTATCATGCTAGGATTAACAGGAAAAAGCAAAAAATTTCAGAATTGCACCGTGCAATGTGGAGATATTACTGTTTGTGCATTTACAATATTCATTGATTTTTGCCATTGAAAAACATGTTTTTCATATACCAGAAATGTTTGAAGCTACTGACTGAATGAAAGGAGCTGGCATCTCACTCTCTTTGAATCTTCTTTATCATGCTAGGATTAGCAGGAAAAAGCAAAAAATTTCAGAATTGCACCTTGCAATGTGGAGATATTACTGTTTGTGCATTTACAATATTCATTGATTTTTGCCATTGAAAAACGTCCAGAAATGTTTGAAGCTACTGACTGAATGAAAGGAGCTGGCATCTCACTCTCTTTGAATCTTCTTTATCATGCTAGGATTAGCAGGAAAAAGCAAAAAATTTCAGAATTGCACCGTGCAATGTGGAGATATTACTGTTTGTGCATTTACAATATTCATTGATTTTTGCCATTGAAAAACATGTTTTTCATATACCAGAAATGTTTGAAGCTACTGACTGAATGAAAGGAGCTGGCATCTCACTCTCTTTGAATCTTCTTTATCATGCTAGGATTAGCAGGAAAAAGCAAAAAATTTCAGAATTGCACCTTGCAATGTGGAGATATTACTGTTTGTGCATTTACAATATTCATTGATTTTTGCCATTGAAAAACATGTTTTTCATATACCAGAAATGTTTGAAGCTACTGACTGAATGAAAGGAGCTGGCATCTCACTCTCTTTGAATCTTCTTTATCATGCTAGGATTAGCAGGAAAAAGCAAAAAATTTCAGAATTGCACCGTGCAATGTGGAGATATTACTGTTTGTGCATTTACAATGTTCATTGATTTTTGCCATTGAAAAACGTCCAGAAATGTTTGAAGCTACTGACTGAATGAAAGGAGCTGGCATCTCACTCTCTTTGAATCTTCTTTATCATGCTAGGATTAACAGGAAAAAGCTAAAAATTTCAGAATTGCACCGTGCAATGTGGAGATATTACTGTTTGTGCATTTACAATATTCATTGATTTTTGCCATTGAAAAACATGTTTTTCATATACCAGAAATGTTTGAAGCTACTGACTGAATGAAAGGAGCTGGCATCTCACTCTCTTTGAATCTTCTTTATCATGCTAGGATTAACAGGAAAAAGCTAAAAATTTCAGAATTGCACCGTGCAATGTGGAGATATTACTGTTTGTGCATTTACAATATTCATTGATTTTTGCCATTGAAAAACATGTTTTTCATATACCAGAAATGTTTGAAGCTACTGACTGAATGAAAGGAGCTGGCATCTCACTCTTTGAATCTTCTTTATCATGCTAGGATTAGCAGGAAAAAGCAAAAAATTTCAGAATTGCACCGTGCAATGTGGAGATATTACTGTTTGTGCATTTAAAATATTCATTGATTTTTGCCATTGAAAAACATGTTTTTCATATACCAGAAATGTTTGAAGCTACTGACTGAATGAAAGGAGCTGGCATCTCACTCTCTTTGAATCTTCTTTATCATGCTAGGATTAACAGGAAAAAGCTAAAAATTTCAGAATTGCACCTTGCAATGTGGAGATATTACTGTTTGTGCATTTACAATATTCATTGATTTTTGCCATTGAAAAACATGTTTTTCATATACCAGAAATGTTTGAAGCTACTGACTGAATGAAAGGAGCTGGCATCTCACTCTCTTTGAATCTTCTTTATCATGCTAGGATTAACAGGAAAAAGCAAAAAATTTCAGAATTGCACCTTGCAATGTGGAGATATTACTGTTTGTGCATTTACAATATTCATTGATTTTTGCCATTGAAAAACATGTTTTTCATATACCAGAAATGTTTGAAGCTACTGACTGAATGAAAGGAGCTGGCATCTCACTCTCTTTGAATCTTCTTTATCATGCTAGGATTAACAGGAAAAAGCTAAAAATTTCAGAATTGCACCGTGCAATGTGGAGATATTACTGTTTGTGCATTTACAATATTCATTGATTTTTGCCATTGAAAAACGTCCAGAAATGTTTGAAGCTACTGACTGAATGAAAGGAGCTGGCATCTCACTCTCTTTGAATCTTCTTTATCATGCTAGGATTAACAGGAAAAAGCTAAAAATTTCAGAATTGCACCTTGCAATGTGGAGATATTACTGTTTGTGCATTTACAATATTCATTGATTTTTGCCATTGAAAAACGTCCAGAAATGTTTGAAGCTACTGACTGAATGAAAGGAGCTGGCATCTCACTCTCTTTGAATCTTCTTTATCATGCTAGGATTAGCAGGAAAAAGCAAAAAATTTCAGAATTGCACCTTGCAATGTGGAGATATTACTGTTTGTGCATTTACAATATTCATTGATTTTTGCCATTGAAAAACATGTTTTTCATATACCAGAAATGTTTGAAGCTACTGACTGAATGAAAGGAGCTGGCATCTCACTCTCTTTGAATCTTCTTTATCATGCTAGGATTAACAGGAAAAAGCTAAAAATTTCAGAATTGCACCTTGCAATGTGGAGATATTACTGTTTGTGCATTTACAATATTCATTGATTTTTGCCATTGAAAAACGTCCAGAAATGTTTGAAGCTACTGACTGAATGAAAGGAGCTGGCATCTCACTCTCTTTGAATCTTCTTTATCATGCTAGGATTAACAGGAAAAAGCTAAAAATTTCAGAATTGCACCGTGCAATGTGGAGATATTACTGTTTGTGCATTTACAATATTCATTGATTTTTGCCATTGAAAAACATGTTTTTCATATACCAGAAATGTTTGAAGCTACTGACTGAATGAAAGGAGCTGGCATCTCACTCTCTTTGAATCTTCTTTATCATGCTAGGATTAGCAGGAAAAAGCAAAAAATTTCAGAATTGCACCTTGCAATGTGGAGATATTACTGTTTGTGCATTTACAATATTCATTGATTTTTGCCATTGAAAAACATGTTTTTCATATACCAGAAATGTTTGAAGCTACTGACTGAATGAAAGGAGCTGGCATCTCACTCTCTTTGAATCTTCTTTATCATGCTAGGATTAACAGGAAAAAGCTAAAAATTTCAGAATTGCACCGTGCAATGTGGAGATATTACTGTTTGTGCATTTACAATATTCATTGATTTTTGCCATTGAAAAACGTCCAGAAATGTTTGAAGCTACTGACTGAATGAAAGGAGCTGGCATCTCACTCTCTTTGAATCTTCTTTATCATGCTAGGATTAGCAGGAAAAAGCAAAAAATTTCAGAATTGCACCTTGCAATGTGGAGATATTACTGTTTGTGCATTTACAATATTCATTGATTTTTGCCATTGAAAAACATGTTTTTCATATACCAGAAATGTTTGAAGCTACTGACTGAATGAAAGGAGCTGGCATCTCACTCTCTTTGAATCTTCTTTATCATGCTAGGATTAACAGGAAAAAGCTAAAAATTTCAGAATTGCACCGTGCAATGTGGAGATATTACTGTTTGTGCATTTACAATATTCATTGATTTTTGCCATTGAAAAACATGTTTTTCATATACCAGAAATGTTTGAAGCTACTGACTGAATGAAAGGAGCTGGCATCTCACTCTCTTTGAATCTTCTTTATCATGCAAGGATTAGCAGGAAAAAGCAAAAAATTTCAGAATTGCACCTTGCAATGTGGAGATATTACTGTTTGTGCATTTACAATATTCATTGATTTTTGCCATTGAAAAACGTCCAGAAATGTTTGAAGCTACTGACTGAATGAAAGGAGCTGGCATCTCACTCTCTTTGAATCTTCTTTATCATGCTAGGATTAGCAGGAAAAAGCAAAAAATTTCAGAATTGCACTGTGCAATGTGGAGATATTACTGTTTGTGCATTTACAATATTCATTGATTTTTGCCATTGAAAAACATGTTTTTCATATACCAGAAATGTTTGAAGCTACTGACTGAATGAAAGGAGCTGGCATCTCACTCTCTTTGAATCTTCTTTATCATGCTAGGATTAACAGGAAAAAGCTAAAAAATTCAGAATTGCACCTTGCAATGTGGAGATATTACTGTTTGTGCATTTACAATATTCATTGATTTTTGCCATTGAAAAACATGTTTTTCATATACCAGAAATGTTTGAAGCTACTGACTGAATGAAAGGAGCTGGCATCTCACTCTCTTTGAATCTTCTTTATCATGCTAGGATTAACAGGAAAAAGCAAAAAATTTCAGAATTGCACCTTGCAATGTGGAGATATTACTGTTTGTGCATTTACAATATTCATTGATTTTTGCCATTGAAAAACATGTTTTTCATATACCAGAAATGTTTGAAGCTACTGACTGAATGAAAGGAGCTGGCATCTCACTCTCTTTGAATCTTCTTTATCATGCTAGGATTAACAGGAAAAAGCTAAAAATTTCAGAATTGCACCGTGCAATGTGGAGATATTACTGTTTGTGCATTTACAATATTCATTGATTTTTGCCATTGAAAAACATGTTTTTCATATACCAGAAATGTTTGAAGCTACTGACTGAATGAAAGGAGCTGGCATCTCACTCTCTTTGAATCTTCTTTATCATGCTAGGATTAGCAGGAAAAAGCAAAAAATTTCAGAATTGCACCGTGCAATGTGGAGATATTACTGTTTGTGCATTTACAATATTCATTGATTTTTGCCATTGAAAAACATGTTTTTCATATACCAGAAATGTTTGAAGCTACTGACTGAATGAAAGGAGCTGGCATCTCACTCTCTTTGAATCTTCTTTATCATGCTAGGATTAGCAGGAAAAAGCAAAAAATTTCAGAATTGCACCTTGCAATGTGGAGATATTACTGTTTGTGCATTTACAATATTCATTGATTTTTGCCATTGAAAAACATGTTTTTCATATACCAGAAATGTTTGAAGCTACTGACTGAATGAAAGGAGCTGGCATCTCACTCTCTTTGAATCTTCTTTATCATGCTAGGATTAGCAGGAAAAAGCAAAAAATTTCAGAATTGCACCGTGCAATGTGGAGATATTACTGTTTGTGCATTTACAATATTCATTGATTTTTGCCATTGAAAAACGTCCAGAAATGTTTGAAGCTACTGACTGAATGAAAGGAGCTGGCATCTCACTCTCTTTGAATCTTCTTTATCATGCTAGGATTAGCAGGAAAAAGCAAAAAATTTCAGAATTGCACCGTGCAATGTGGAGATATTACTGTTTGTGCATTTACAATATTCATTGATTTTTGCCATTGAAAAACATGTTTTTCATATACCAGAAATGTTTGAAGCTACTGACTGAATGAAAGGAGCTGGCATCTCACTCTCTTTGAATCTTCTTTATCATGCTAGGATTAACAGGAAAAAGCTAAAAATTTCAGAATTGCACCGTGCAATGTGGAGATATTACTGTTTGTGCATTTACAATATTCATTGATTTTTGCCATTGAAAAACATGTTTTTCATATACCAGAAATGTTTAAAGCTACTGACTGAATGAAAGGAGCTGGCATCTCACTCTCTTTGAATCTTCTTTATCATGCTAGGATTAGCAGGAAAAAGCAAAAAATTTCAGAATTGCACCTTGCAATGTGGAGATATTACTGTTTGTGCATTTACAATATTCATTGATTTTTGCCATTGAAAAACGTCCAGAAATGTTTGAAGCTACTGACTGAATGAAAGGAGCTGGCATCTCACTCTCTTTGAATCTTCTTTATCATGCTAGGATTAGCAGGAAAAAGCAAAAAATTTCAGAATTGCACCGTGCAATGTGGAGATATTACTGTTTGTGCATTTACAATATTCATTGATTTTTGCCATTGAAAAACATGTTTTTCATATACCAGAAATGTTTGAAGCTACTGACTGAATGAAAGGAGCTGGCATCTCACTCTCTTTGAATCTTCTTTATCATGCTAGGATTAGCAGGAAAAAGCAAAAAATTTCAGAATTGCACCTTGCAATGTGGAGATATTACTGTTTGTGCATTTACAATATTCATTGATTTTTGCCATTGAAAAACATGTTTTTCATATACCAGAAATGTTTGAAGCTACTGACTGAATGAAAGGAGCTGGCATCTCACTCTCTTTGAATCTTCTTTATCATGCTAGGATTAGCAGGAAAAAGCAAAAAATTTCAGAATTGCACCGTGCAATGTGGAGATATTACTGTTTGTGCATTTACAATATTCATTGATTTTTGCCATTGAAAAACATGTTTTTCATATACCAGAAATGTTTGAAGCTACTGACTGAATGAAAGGAGCTGGCATCTCACTCTCTTTGAATCTTCTTTATCATGCTAGGATTAGCAGGAAAAAGCAAAAAATTTCAGAATTGCACCGTGCAATGTGGAGATATTACTGTTTGTGCATTTACAATATTCATTGATTTTTGCCATTGAAAAACATGTTTTTCATATACCAGAAATGTTTGAAGCTACTGACTGAATGAAAGGAGCTGGCATCTCACTCTCTTTGAATCTTCTTTATCATGCTAGGATTAGCAGGAAAAAGCAAAAAATTTCAGAATTGCACCTTGCAATGTGGAGATATTACTGTTTGTGCATTTACAATATTCATTGATTTTTGCCATTGAAAAACATGTTTTTCATATACCAGAAATGTTTGAAGCTACTGACTGAATGAAAGGAGCTGGCATCTCACTCTCTTTGAATCTTCTTTATCATGCTAGGATTAGCAGGAAAAAGCAAAAAATTTCAGAATTGCACCGTGCAATGTGGAGATATTACTGTTTGTGCATTTACAATATTCATTGATTTTTGCCATTGAAAAACATGTTTTTCATATACCAGAAATGTTTGAAGCTACTGACTGAATGAAAGGAGCTGGCATCTCACTCTCTTTGAATCTTCTTTATCATGCTAGGATTAGCAGGAAAAAGCTAAAAATTTCAGAATTGCACCTTGCAATGTGGAGATATTACTGTTTGTGCATTTACAATATTCATTGATTTTTGCCATTGAAAAACATGTTTTTCATATACCAGAAATGTTTGAAGCTACTGACTGAATGAAAGGAGCTGGCATCTCACTCTCTTTGAATCTTCTTTATCATGCTAGGATTAGCAGGAAAAAGCTAAAAATTTCAGAATTGCACCTTGCAATGTGGAGATATTACTGTTTGTGCATTTACAATATTCATTGATTTTTGCCATTGAAAAACGTCCAGAAATGTTTGAAGCTACTGACTGAATGAAAGGAGCTGGCATCTCACTCTCTTTGAATCTTCTTTATCATGCTAGGATTAGCAGGAAAAAGCTAAAAATTTCAGAATTGCACCGTGCAATGTGGAGATATTACTGTTTGTGCATTTACAATATTCATTGATTTTTGCCATTGAAAAACATGTTTTTCATATACCAGAAATGTTTGAAGCTACTGACTGAATGAAAGGAGCTGGCATCTCACTCTCTTTGAATCTTCTTTATCATGCTAGGATTAACAGGAAAAAGCTAAAAATTTCAGAATTGCACCTTGCAATGTGGAGATATTACTGTTTGTGCATTTACAATATTCATTGATTTTTGCCATTGAAAAACGTCCAGAAATGTTTGAAGCTACTGACTGAATGAAAGGAGCTGGCATCTCACTCTCTTTGAATCTTCTTTATCATGCTAGGATTAGCAGGAAAAAGCAAAAAATTTCAGAATTGCACCGTGCAATGTGGAGATATTACTGTTTGTGCATTTACAATATTCATTGATTTTTGCCATTGAAAAACATGTTTTTCATATACCAGAAATGTTTGAAGCTACTGACTGAATGAAAGGAGCTGGCATCTCACTCTCTTTGAATCTTCTTTATCATGCTAGGATTAACAGGAAAAAGCAAAAAATTTCAGAATTGCACCGTGCAATGTGGAGATATTACTGTTTGTGCATTTACAATATTCATTGATTTTTGCCATTGAAAAACATGTTTTTCATATACCAGAAATGTTTGAAGCTACTGACTGAATGAAAGGAGCTGGCATCTCACTCTCTTTGAATCTTCTTTATCATGCTAGGATTAGCAGGAAAAAGCAAAAAATTTCAGAATTGCACCGTGCAATGTGGAGATATTACTGTTTGTGCATTTACAATATTCATTGATTTTTGCCATTGAAAAACGTCCAGAAATGTTTGAAGCTACTGACTGAATGAAAGGAGCTGGCATCTCACTCTCTTTGAATCTTCTTTATCATGCTAGGATTAACAGGAAAAAGCTAAAAATTTCAGAATTGCACCGTGCAATGTGGAGATATTACTGTTTGTGCATTTACAATATTCATTGATTTTTGCCATTGAAAAACATGTTTTTCATATACCAGAAATGTTTGAAGCTACTGACTGAATGAAAGGAGCTGGCATCTCACTCTCTTTGAATCTTCTTTATCATGCTAGGATTAGCAGGAAAAAGCTAAAAATTTCAGAATTGCACCGTGCAATGTGGAGATATTACTGTTTTGTGCATTTACAATATTCATTGATTTTTGCCATTGAAAAACATGTTTTTCATATACCAGAAATGTTTGAAGCTACTGACTGAATGAAAGGAGCTGGCATCTCACTCTCTTTGAATCTTCTTTATCATGCTAGGATTAGCAGGAAAAAGCAAAAAATTTCAGAATTGCACCTTGCAATGTGGAGATATTACTGTTTGTGCATTTACAATATTCATTGATTTTTGCCATTGAAAAACGTCCAGAAATGTTTGAAGCTACTGACTGAATGAAAGGAGCTGGCATCTCACTCTCTTTGAATCTTCTTTATCATGCTAGGATTAGCAGGAAAAAGCAAAAAATTTCAGAATTGCACCGTGCAATGTGGAGATATTACTGTTTGTGCATTTACAATATTCATTGATTTTTGCCATTGAAAAACATGTTTTTCATATACCAGAAATGTTTGAAGCTACTGACTGAATGAAAGGAGCTGGCATCTCACTCTCTTTGAATCTTCTTTATCATGCTAGGATTAGCAGGAAAAAGCAAAAAATTTCAGAATTGCACCGTGCAATGTGGAGATATTACTGTTTGTGCATTTACAATATTCATTGATTTTTGCCATTGAAAAACGTCCAGAAATGTTTGAAGCTACTGACTGAATGAAAGGAGCTGGCATCTCACTCTCTTTGAATCTTCTTTATCATGCTAGGATTAACAGGAAAAAGCTAAAAATTTCAGAATTGCACCTTGCAATGTGGAGATATTACTGTTTGTGCATTTACAATATTCATTGATTTTTGCCATTGAAAAACATGTTTTTCATATACCAGAAATGTTTGAAGCTACTGACTGAATGAAAGGAGCTGGCATCTCACTCTCTTTGAATCTTCTTTATCATGCTAGGATTAGCAGGAAAAAGCAAAAAATTTCAGAATTGCACCGTGCAATGTGGAGATATTACTGTTTGTGCATTTACAATATTCATTGATTTTTGCCATTGAAAAACATGTTTTTCATATACCAGAAATGTTTGAAGCTACTGACTGAATGAAAGGAGCTGGCATCTCACTCTCTTTGAATCTTCTTTATCATGCTAGGATTAACAGGAAAAAGCTAAAAATTTCAGAATTGCACCGTGCAATGTGGAGATATTACTGTTTGTGCATTTACAATATTCATTGATTTTTGCCATTGAAAAACATGTTTTTCATATACCAGAAATGTTTGAAGCTACTGACTGAATGAAAGGAGCTGGCATCTCACTCTCTTTGAATCTTCTTTATCATGCTAGGATTAGCAGGAAAAAGCAAAAAATTTCAGAATTGCACCTTGCAATGTGGAGATATTACTGTTTGTGCATTTACAATATTCATTGATTTTTGCCATTGAAAAACATGTTTTTCATATACCAGAAATGTTTGAAGCTACTGACTGAATGAAAGGAGCTGGCATCTCACTCTCTTTGAATCTTCTTTATCATGCTAGGATTAGCAGGAAAAAGCTAAAAATTTCAGAATTGCACCGTGCAATGTGGAGATATTACTGTTTGTGCATTTACAATATTCATTGATTTTTGCCATTGAAAAACGTCCAGAAATGTTTGAAGCTACTGACTGAATGAAAGGAGCTGGCATCTCACTCTCTTTGAATCTTCTTTATCATGCTAGGATTAGCAGGAAAAAGCAAAAAATTTCAGAATTGCACCGTGCAATGTGGAGATATTACTGTTTGTGCATTTACAATATTCATTGATTTTTGCCATTGAAAAACATGTTTTTCATATACCAGAAATGTTTGAAGCTACTGACTGAATGAAAGGAGCTGGCATCTCACTCTCTTTGAATCTTCTTTATCATGCTAGGATTAGCAGGAAAAAGCAAAAAATTTCAGAATTGCACCGTGCAATGTGGAGATATTACTGTTTGTGCATTTACAATATTCATTGATTTTTGCCATTGAAAAACGTCCAGAAATGTTTGAAGCTACTGACTGAATGAAAGGAGCTGGCATCTCACTCTCTTTGAATCTTCTTTATCATGCTAGGATTAGCAGGAAAAAGCAAAAAATTTCAGAATTGCACCGTGCAATGTGGAGATATTACTGTTTGTGCATTTACAATATTCATTGATTTTTGCCATTGAAAAACATGTTTTTCATATACCAGAAATGTTTGAAGCTACTGACTGAATGAAAGGAGCTGGCATCTCACTCTCTTTGAATCTTCTTTATCATGCTAGGATTAGCAGGAAAAAGCAAAAAATTTCAGAATTGCACCTTGCAATGTGGAGATATTACTGTTTGTGCATTTACAATATTCATTGATTTTTGCCATTGAAAAACATGTTTTTCATATACCAGAAATGTTTGAAGCTACTGACTGAATGAAAGGAGCTGGCATCTCACTCTCTTTGAATCTTCTTTATCATGCTAGGATTAACAGGAAAAAGCTAAAAATTTCAGAATTGCACCGTGCAATGTGGAGATATTACTGTTTGTGCATTTACAATATTCATTGATTTTTGCCATTGAAAAACGTCCAGAAATGTTTGAAGCTACTGACTGAATGAAAGGAGCTGGCATCTCACTCTCTTTGAATCTTCTTTATCATGCTAGGATTAGCAGGAAAAAGCAAAAAATTTCAGAATTGCACCGTGCAATGTGGAGATATTACTGTTTGTGCATTTACAATATTCATTGATTTTTGCCATTGAAAAACATGTTTTTCATATACCAGAAATGTTTGAAGCTACTGACTGAATGAAAGGAGCTGGCATCTCACTCTCTTTGAATCTTCTTTATCATGCTAGGATTAGCAGGAAAAAGCAAAAAATTTCAGAATTGCACCTTGCAATGTGGAGATATTACTGTTTGTGCATTTACAATATTCATTGATTTTTGCCATTGAAAAACATGTTTTTCATATACCAGAAATGTTTGAAGCTACTGACTGAATGAAAGGAGCTGGCATCTCACTCTCTTTGAATCTTCTTTATCATGCTAGGATTAGCAGGAAAAAGCAAAAAATTTCAGAATTGCACCGTGCAATGTGGAGATATTACTGTTTGTGCATTTACAATATTCATTGATTTTTGCCATTGAAAAACATGTTTTTCATATACCAGAAATGTTTGAAGCTACTGACTGAATGAAAGGAGCTGGCATCTCACTCTCTTTGAATCTTCTTTATCATGCTAGGATTAGCAGGAAAAAGCTAAAAATTTCAGAATTGCACCTTGCAATGTGGAGATATTACTGTTTGTGCATTTACAATATTCATTGATTTTTGCCATTGAAAAACATGTTTTTCATATACCAGAAATGTTTGAAGCTACTGACTGAATGAAAGGAGCTGGCATCTCACTCTCTTTGAATCTTCTTTATCATGCTAGGATTAGCAGGAAAAAGCTAAAAATTTCAGAATTGCACCTTGCAATGTGGAGATATTACTGTTTGTGCATTTACAATATTCATTGATTTTTGCCATTGAAAAACGTCCAGAAATGTTTGAAGCTACTGACTGAATGAAAGGAGCTGGCATCTCACTCTCTTTGAATCTTCTTTATCATGCTAGGATTAGCAGGAAAAAGCTAAAAATTTCAGAATTGCACCGTGCAATGTGGAGATATTACTGTTTGTGCATTTACAATATTCATTGATTTTTGCCATTGAAAAACATGTTTTTCATATACCAGAAATGTTTGAAGCTACTGACTGAATGAAAGGAGCTGGCATCTCACTCTCTTTGAATCTTCTTTATCATGCTAGGATTAACAGGAAAAAGCTAAAAATTTCAGAATTGCACCTTGCAATGTGGAGATATTACTGTTTGTGCATTTACAATATTCATTGATTTTTGCCATTGAAAAACGTCCAGAAATGTTTGAAGCTACTGACTGAATGAAAGGAGCTGGCATCTCACTCTCTTTGAATCTTCTTTATCATGCTAGGATTAGCAGGAAAAAGCAAAAAATTTCAGAATTGCACCGTGCAATGTGGAGATATTACTGTTTGTGCATTTACAATATTCATTGATTTTTGCCATTGAAAAACATGTTTTTCATATACCAGAAATGTTTGAAGCTACTGACTGAATGAAAGGAGCTGGCATCTCACTCTCTTTGAATCTTCTTTATCATGCTAGAATTAACAGGAAAAAGCAAAAAATTTCAGAATTGCACCGTGCAATGTGGAGATATTACTGTTTGTGCATTTACAATATTCATTGATTTTTGCCATTGAAAAACATGTTTTTCATATACCAGAAATGTTTGAAGCTACTGACTGAATGAAAGGAGCTGGCATCTCACTCTCTTTGAATCTTCTTTATCATGCTAGGATTAGCAGGAAAAAGCAAAAAATTTCAGAATTGCACCGTGCAATGTGGAGATATTACTGTTTGTGCATTTACAATATTCATTGATTTTTGCCATTGAAAAACGTCCAGAAATGTTTGAAGCTACTGACTGAATGAAAGGAGCTGGCATCTCACTCTCTTTGAATCTTCTTTATCATGCTAGGATTAACAGGAAAAAGCTAAAAATTTCAGAATTGCACCGTGCAATGTGGAGATATTACTGTTTGTGCATTTACAATATTCATTGATTTTTGCCATTGAAAAACATGTTTTTCATATACCAGAAATGTTTGAAGCTACTGACTGAATGAAAGGAGCTGGCATCTCACTCTCTTTGAATCTTCTTTATCATGCTAGGATTAGCAGGAAAAAGCTAAAAATTTCAGAATTGCACCGTGCAATGTGGAGATATTACTGTTTTGTGCATTTACAATATTCATTGATTTTTGCCATTGAAAAACATGTTTTTCATATACCAGAAATGTTTGAAGCTACTGACTGAATGAAAGGAGCTGGCATCTCACTCTCTTTGAATCTTCTTTATCATGCTAGGATTAGCAGGAAAAAGCAAAAAATTTCAGAATTGCACCTTGCAATGTGGAGATATTACTGTTTGTGCATTTACAATATTCATTGATTTTTGCCATTGAAAAACGTCCAGAAATGTTTGAAGCTACTGACTGAATGAAAGGAGCTGGCATCTCACTCTCTTTGAATCTTCTTTATCATGCTAGGATTAGCAGGAAAAAGCAAAAAATTTCAGAATTGCACCGTGCAATGTGGAGATATTACTGTTTGTGCATTTACAATATTCATTGATTTTTGCCATTGAAAAACATGTTTTTCATATACCAGAAATGTTTGAAGCTACTGACTGAATGAAAGGAGCTGGCATCTCACTCTCTTTGAATCTTCTTTATCATGCTAGGATTAGCAGGAAAAAGCAAAAAATTTCAGAATTGCACCGTGCAATGTGGAGATATTACTGTTTGTGCATTTACAATATTCATTGATTTTTGCCATTGAAAAACGTCCAGAAATGTTTGAAGCTACTGACTGAATGAAAGGAGCTGGCATCTCACTCTCTTTGAATCTTCTTTATCATGCTAGGATTAGCAGGAAAAAGCTAAAAATTTCAGAATTGCACCTTGCAATGTGGAGATATTACTGTTTGTGCATTTACAATATTCATTGATTTTTGCCATTGAAAAACATGTTTTTCATATACCAGAAATGTTTGAAGCTACTGACTGAATGAAAGGAGCTGGCATCTCACTCTCTTTGAATCTTCTTTATCATGCTAGGATTAGCAGGAAAAAGCAAAAAATTTCAGAATTGCACCGTGCAATGTGGAGATATTACTGTTTGTGCATTTACAATATTCATTGATTTTTGCCATTGAAAAACATGTTTTTCATATACCAGAAATGTTTGAAGCTACTGACTGAATGAAAGGAGCTGGCATCTCACTCTCTTTGAATCTTCTTTATCATGCTAGGATTAACAGGAAAAAGCTAAAAATTTCAGAATTGCACCGTGCAATGTGGAGATATTACTGTTTGTGCATTTACAATATTCATTGATTTTTGCCATTGAAAAACATGTTTTTCATATACCAGAAATGTTTGAAGCTACTGACTGAATGAAAGGAGCTGGCATCTCACTCTCTTTGAATCTTCTTTATCATGCTAGGATTAGCAGGAAAAAGCAAAAAATTTCAGAATTGCACCTTGCAATGTGGAGATATTACTGTTTGTGCATTTACAATATTCATTGATTTTTGCCATTGAAAAACATGTTTTTCATATACCAGAAATGTTTGAAGCTACTGACTGAATGAAAGGAGCTGGCATCTCACTCTCTTTGAATCTTCTTTATCATGCTAGGATTAGCAGGAAAAAGCTAAAAATTTCAGAATTGCACCGTGCAATGTGGAGATATTACTGTTTGTGCATTTACAATATTCATTGATTTTTGCCATTGAAAAACGTCCAGAAATGTTTGAAGCTACTGACTGAATGAAAGGAGCTGGCATCTCACTCTCTTTGAATCTTCTTTATCATGCTAGGATTAGCAGGAAAAAGCAAAAAATTTCAGAATTGCACCGTGCAATGTGGAGATATTACTGTTTGTGCATTTACAATATTCATTGATTTTTGCCATTGAAAAACATGTTTTTCATATACCAGAAATGTTTGAAGCTACTGACTGAATGAAAGGAGCTGGCATCTCACTCTCTTTGAATCTTCTTTATCATGCTAGGATTAGCAGGAAAAAGCAAAAAATTTCAGAATTGCACCGTGCAATGTGGAGATATTACTGTTTGTGCATTTACAATATTCATTGATTTTTGCCATTGAAAAACGTCCAGAAATGTTTGAAGCTACTGACTGAATGAAAGGAGCTGGCATCTCACTCTCTTTGAATCTTCTTTATCATGCTAGGATTAGCAGGAAAAAGCAAAAAATTTCAGAATTGCACCGTGCAATGTGGAGATATTACTGTTTGTGCATTTACAATATTCATTGATTTTTGCCATTGAAAAACATGTTTTTCATATACCAGAAATGTTTGAAGCTACTGACTGAATGAAAGGAGCTGGCATCTCACTCTCTTTGAATCTTCTTTATCATGCTAGGATTAGCAGGAAAAAGCAAAAAATTTCAGAATTGCACCTTGCAATGTGGAGATATTACTGTTTGTGCATTTACAATATTCATTGATTTTTGCCATTGAAAAACATGTTTTTCATATACCAGAAATGTTTGAAGCTACTGACTGAATGAAAGGAGCTGGCATCTCACTCTCTTTGAATCTTCTTTATCATGCTAGGATTAACAGGAAAAAGCTAAAAATTTCAGAATTGCACCGTGCAATGTGGAGATATTACTGTTTGTGCATTTACAATATTCATTGATTTTTGCCATTGAAAAACGTCCAGAAATGTTTGAAGCTACTGACTGAATGAAAGGAGCTGGCATCTCACTCTCTTTGAATCTTCTTTATCATGCTAGGATTAGCAGGAAAAAGCAAAAAATTTCAGAATTGCACCGTGCAATGTGGAGATATTACTGTTTGTGCATTTACAATATTCATTGATTTTTGCCATTGAAAAACATGTTTTTCATATACCAGAAATGTTTGAAGCTACTGACTGAATGAAAGGAGCTGGCATCTCACTCTCTTTGAATCTTCTTTATCATGCTAGGATTAGCAGGAAAAAGCAAAAAATTTCAGAATTGCACCTTGCAATGTGGAGATATTACTGTTTGTGCATTTACAATATTCATTGATTTTTGCCATTGAAAAACATGTTTTTCATATACCAGAAATGTTTGAAGCTACTGACTGAATGAAAGGAGCTGGCATCTCACTCTCTTTGAATCTTCTTTATCATGCTAGGATTAGCAGGAAAAAGCAAAAAATTTCAGAATTGCACCGTGCAATGTGGAGATATTACTGTTTGTGCATTTACAATATTCATTGATTTTTGCCATTGAAAAA